>NW_026623712.1:503045-533461 GCF_030028575.1 Malurus melanocephalus | reverse complement strand
CTACTTCAGCTCCAAAAAATGTCAATTTGTATCCAAAATCAACTTTGCAGATGGATTTTGCTTCCATTAAATTCCATGGAAGAAAAAAAAAGAGCCATATATAGGGTTTAATTTAATTGTGGGCAAAAAGTACTTAAAAAAAAAAAAAAAATGAATAGCTTCATATTTGGATTTATGGAATTATTTTACTGAAAGAGAATTACGTTACATATTTAAATCCCTGATGGCTACTAATGTTTTATTAAATACAGTGTAAATCCAGCTGCAACCATACAATAAAACCTCCAAGGGGCAAAAAAAAAAGGAATGTTTTCTATTTGATTTCAGCATGAAACAACGTGGTTTCCTGAAAACCGCCCATATGCCACTGTGCTCTCCTTGACATTGATCTTTAATGGGGGCTCAGTGTGCTGAACCTCAGCTTCATGCACAAGGAACATGCAGAAGGAGCAGGATAAGATTATGCATCACCTCCAAAATTTCACATATCTAATCCAATCACAAAACAAAACATCGTGCTAAGCTGTTGCACAAAAGTATTGCATGGTGGACAGTAAAATACACAGAAATTCAGTTTGTACTAAGAGGAGTTTCATTTCATTACAGAACTTCAGGATACGATGTGACTCTGTGGACAGTCACCCACAGTAATTAGCTGCAGAGTAAATCCATTTGTTTTCCGCATTTTTTTTTTTTKYTCATCAGGACATGCATTTTCACTCTCATGTGCCCAGGGTTTGAAAGGTTTACATTACATAAAATTAGGACTATATAAACTATGAGCTTCATCTGTTTTCTAATATGATTGCCCCTTCCCTTCAGCAGAGTAGCCTAATTGATAGCCTCCATCGTATGCAATGCACGTCAATAAATACTGAACATGAATGTGAATCAATATTGTGTTAGTACTGGGATTAAGCAAGCTATTTTCTCTCCCTTTTTTTTTCCCCCCCCTTTTCTAGAAGAGATGAATATAAGTAAATAAAATGACTGTTTGTCTGAAATTCTGCCTGGGGATTTAGTTTTGCATTTCCCTGTAGGAGCACAACATCAGAAGTCAACCTGGTCCCTATTTTTGGTCCAATGTGGACAATAGAAGCAAATACCTCAGCAGAGTGCTGGGAAGGACAGCTCTTTTTCCTTTTTCTCTGAAAAAACAAGTGCAGTTGTAGAGGCAAAGCGATTTGACTTCTGATATCTTTTTTTTCTCCCCCTGTCTTTTTCAAACCACAAATTAGAGGACAATTTATGAGAGCCCAGCCAAAAATTTATAGGCCCAATATTGACTGCTCTTGACCTCGTGTGCTATTCTGCAGTCTAAACAATGCCAAATCTCTGAGATGACCCAACGCCATGCCAAAATCCGTAGACACCTGATATATACTGCACAAATTTCTAAAGCGTGGTAAAAGCACAGCACAGTGATAAATGAGCGCAATATTTTAGAACAGTCCTCGCAAATGCAGAGCACAGAGTCGGCAAGATTCAAAGGTTTTGGGAAATGAGGGCTGGACAAGGTGTTTTATAACATTGGGATGGGTGAGCTGTTAGACTAAAGTTCGGATCTAAGCCCAGAACCACAAGAGATTTAAAAAAATCTCCGGACGAGTCATTGGGCATAAAAACACAAGTGCTTCATCTGTAGAGGGGCCTGCCTGCTGAAGTGCTTGCCATTGCTCTCCATGTCCTCAGGGGAGTTGCCTCTGATTTTCAAGGGGTCAGAACTCATTATCCCAATGGTGACAAGTCAGAGCAGAACCCCTCTGCATCCCTTTGTCCCCTCCACAGGCACTGCCAAGTCCTCCTTGCACTTATCACCTGCTTTGGGACAGAGGGCAATTGGGTTTGGGTTTGGTTCTCCAAAAGCACCCACATGAACAAAAAGTGGATCTTAGATATTTAACAGACATAGGAATTTAAAGGGTTTTTTCTTTTTTTTTCAGAAACATTAAACTATACAATCATCTCCAAAGACTTGGTCTTCAAAAGGGCTCAACACTGACGTAAATACAAAGGTTAATGGATAAATTTTCTAAAGACTCTGAGGCAGTGACAATGTTTGGATTTCTGAGAGCTAGCTTTTGGATTTAATCTGTTCATCATCAGCATATTTAGTTAGGAGGTAGAAACGCTTCAATATAAATCCTTTTTATCACGATTTTTTTACAGAAGTGGAATCTGAAATAACTGCCCTAACCACAGGTCTTAGTAGGGAAAAAAAAAAACCCAGTATTGCCTTTATGAGTATTATTTTATATGGAATGGTTTTGTTAGAGGAGAGGCTGGGACATGGGTCCCCTATTTTACTGCCCTAATTACGTGGCTACAGAATCATTCCTGTGCTTGTTTTACTTGAGGGTTTTTTTCATTGCAGAGAAATTAAATAATTTTAATTTATTCTCAACTAGATGTACGGGGATTTCTGTACTGAAATTTAGCAAAAACTTTTTTATCATATTTGTCTGAACATCTGTATGCTCATTTACAAATGCAAATCTACATTTATTAACACTGTTAGTTGTACACAGCTGGCAAAAATCACTGCAGAGATATCTTAAAAATGTGCTGCATTTCCTGCAACAGAAATTATTTACTTTAACACATTGAAAGGGAAAAGTACCATATTTTAAAGATGTATTTTGCAGATTATTCTTTTTTCCATCAGCAGCAAACCATTTCTGCACAACTACTCAGAGCAGATGAATTATCGTTTTCCTACCTTGAATCTACAACAGTTAATTTAATCGGTGACTTGCGGAGAATGTATGGCTAAATCAAGCCTTCAGTTGAGGGCTCAGCTTAGTTTTCTGTGGCATCTTGTGTCACAATATGTCACATCAGTGTGGCTGCATGGGTGGATGGGTTACTCTTAAAGAAGGCATCAGTCTTAAATGGTTTTTTTTTCTGAAAAGCCAAGAAACCAACCAAACAAAAAATGTTAATGAACTGCATCTCCATGTGTCAATCTGTTCTTATGGTTAATTACTGTACCAGTGGAGGAGTTTGGGGAGAAAAAAGGACACAGGTTTGCACTGCACAGTCTTTTCACACGGATCTTTTGAATTCCAATCTGTGCTGACAAAGTTTCTTACTCTGGAGTACCGTTCCGAAGTACCTGGTACATTAACAAGACCACAAATTCCAACTTTTTTTTTTTTTTTTTAATTTGCCTCCCACCCCTTTCCCCTTTGTTGCTATAGTAAAAATGTTTCTACTTTTCTACATCTGTCTGCTGTTGCCAACAAAACACTGGAGAACAGGAGGTGATCTTTCTGTTTTCGTTCCAGCAGCCTGGCCCTGAATGAGTTTAATCGGCTGAGAAACGCGACTGAAAAGGGCTTTGCTACCCTTTCTAACTTCACTGGGCTCAGGCTTTCTGTAGCCTAGAGAGTGACACCCTATGCCTTATTTCACTGTGGATTATTTAGAATGCCTCAATTGTGACTTGTCAATGTGGTCCGGGGTAGATCAAGGCAAAACCTCCGACAAGAAAACAGCAATGCGAATATGATGTGACTGACTGCCACACAATGGACTAATACCTCTTAATTTGGACTTTTAGCAATCGTTTACCATCCTTATGCACTTGAAGATTCCAAATCCACTCTTGCAGAGAAGAAAAAAAGTCTTTTTCTTCCCTCTCCCTCCTTCCCCCCTCCCCATAACTCCAGTGTATCGATCAATGTCTCTGTATGCATTTAATAGCTTTATTTCAAAGCACTTTACTCTTAAAAGCCCCTCTCACCAAGGCATACTATTGAAATACTGTGCAGGTGTAATTAAATGAGCCAATTTTTTGGCCTGGACTGTATCCCTGTTCTCTCTTTGGCATTACAACTCCAAGACAAGGTTTGGTCATTTCTTATTTCTGAGTGATACTGATTTTGGATTTGTCTTTTTTTTTTTTTTAATTAAAAAAAATAATTAAACTGAAATTAATTGGTTAAAGGTTAATAGATGTAGAGATTGACATCCTTAGCAAAAGTACTCCACCTGAAATGACAGTGCAGGAGACTTAATATATATTACTAGCTAGTTATGCCTGTACTACACCCAGGAGTACTATGGCCAGGGCACCACTGAATTCCAAATATCCAGTGACTTTTCTGTGGAGACTGCTTCAAAATTATTCAACTGCTGCTGGATGCTGTGACTTTATTTGCAGTGCTCACTAAGAAATGGAGGAAAACCACTCATTTATTTCACATGGGAATTTTTCACGCACAGTTTTTCGCTCATTTCAAGACCTTCTATGGAACGAGTTCGAAAACATCATTTCAGAACACCGGCGTGAATAAATTTCATACCTCTCTCGTTTCTGTTCTTCATCAGGCACTTTTTCACTAACACTTGTCTGCATGAAATTTTGCCCACAAAAAAAAGCTGCAGGAGAGCCTTGTGGGCACTCGTGCACATATATTTTCACCAAAAGGGTTAGAAGGTCAGTGGAAAGCTCTTTGCAATACGGGTGTCATCCAATGGAGACAGAGAAACAGAGCCATGCATCTTAATCAGGCCTCGTGAATAGGAAATACTCAAAGCAACAGTCATGGTGAATAGTCTGTGATTAGTCCACAAGCTGAAATCGGCCCCCATAACCCACAGGCCAAATTATTTGGGATTGTGCACGTTTTTGTTAAAAAAAAAAAAACAACAAAAAAAACCACCAAAATTTGTCATTAGATAAGTCACGAGCTAAATAAAGGTATAAATTTCTCAGATGAATTGTTCACAAAGGAGAGAGTGCAGAGCTACAACCTGGCATGGTATTGAACTCGGTGACCTAGAGGTGAAGGGCTGAAGAGCCCATAACCAATCACCTTTGAATCCAGTGTCCAGGATTGTCTTTTTGAAAATTAAACAAAGACCCAACTGTAGTAATTGTGTCACCTCATGTACTTAAAGTAATTTCCCCAGCTCGGCTCAATATCTGGAGGAGCAAATGGAGAAATTGCCTGTTGTGCCACTTCTCTAAGGCTTTATATCTACTCAATTTTTTCCTCAGTGCTTTCCTACTGCTCTTCACAAAAACATTGCAAAGTTCCTGAGAAAAGGCAATAAAATGCACAGATGTCTGAGACAACAGAAATAAAACAAAAATAAGACCTTCACACAAATCCGTAAAGGTGAGACAAAAAACCTCCACCTTTGCATGGATGTTTTCTTTAAGCATTGGTCCATTTTCACTGCAGTTACTCAGAAAATTTATTTATTTGTCAGATCACTGTTCTAATAAAATTAATTTACTTTTTTTTTTTATTTTTTAAAAAAAAGAAAATACTTGCTGATGGGTGTCAGTCACCAGCACGTGGCATGAACCTGATTTTCTGATTCTGTGTGGTTTCTGACTGACTAAAATCCCAACATACCCCAGAATGAATTGAGAGCACAATTACCCTCTTCTGCAGATAACCCTGGCTGCTTGAAGAAGAAGTTTAATTCACACCTCACAGGTTCAGTGTCTGCTTAGAGAACCAATGAGGATTTTCCAGTTCATGGAGAAAATCAGACTTGAAAGACCCCTCTTGCCCCAAATCCATGAGAGTCCCCTGAGCTGCTCCCAGATGAGATGCCATCAGCATTGCCACTCTTTCTGCAAAGCAAACACGTGAGATGCCTCAAGGACCCCAAACCAGCAAGGCAGCAAGGTGAGGGAAAGCATCCCCATTGATTCACAAACCATGGGAAAATAAAGCCTCCTATTTCACCCCAGAATTTTGGCTTTGAGATCACTTTTGTGCGTAGCAAGTTCCCATTCTGGAGGAGCAGACTCATAATGAGGGCCAGATTTTGCTAAAAACACCATCAGTTTCTTGGAGAATCTTTTCCTTCACTTTGTCTCTAGAAAACCTCAGGCAATCTCTACCTCAGCTGAACCATGTGCTCAGCCAGGGTAAGGCAGCAGGAACTCCACTGAATTTCAATGGATGCACGTTGATTTACAACACCTAAAACACTGCCAGAAGGTATAATTAGGATAAGAGCAGCTTAAAAAATAAATTTCTCTATTAGAGTCATAGAATCATAGMGTCATAGAMTCATAGAATGCGCTGGTTTGAGAGGGCCTTTAGAAATCTGACTTAAATCAGAACAAAACTAGCTTTAAAGTCTCCTCCAAGATTAAAAATAACCCTTCCAACTAATTGTGCTTATGTTACCTCCTCCTGCTGCAACTATTTGGTTTCATCCTAACCTTCCTACTTACCCATAATTACCATCTCCTTTGACATGGCTAACTAAAAGTGAGTATTAATATGGATTTAATGTTGTTTCAGAAATTGGTGGGGGACCGAGGGTGCCAATGACCCTACTTTAACTTTGCACTAAAAATGTGTTGATCTGTGGGTTTTGGCTGCTGCTTGAATTTGACTTGAAGGCTGAAAGTAAACACATCACTCAAGCACATGGTGCATGAATTAAGGTCTTTCTGTCACCAGCCTCTGCTTTTTTTTCCCTACTCTTGGGTCACGCACCCCAGAGTCCCCCCCCCCTTTCCCCTTTCCTCTCATGGGACCCTGGGGAAATATTTCTCTTGACATGAACTCCTGCATGGCAACACCTGCATTTCTTTCAGAGCACATTTCCATGGGGGAAGGTTTGCTTTTTTTCTTCCTTTTTTTTYCCCCTCCCCAGAAACTTTTTCTCTGAGAGTGAGCAGATTTTCCTAGCCACTCCGCAGAGACTTGTTGCATTTCCAACATGGAAAGCACACTGCTTGAATTTGAATTCCCACAAAGGAGGTTACCTTCCAAAAATAAGTGCTTTAAATGAACACAGTCCATTTTTTAATCTTTGATATCATGGACTGTGATTGAATTGGACACATTGTAAAGACAAAAAAAAAAGTAATAATAATAATAATAATAATAATAATATTCAACATACCTTAGACAAGATTATTACACCTACAAGGGTTTTCTGTGTCAGAAACGTCCCCCTAAGAGGATTCAGCTTTTAAGAGCAAAACTGGTCATTTGCTACAGTTGAAGCAGTTCCTTAACAAAATAAATCTATCCTGTGAAACAACTTTTCTCAACATAACATACTACACCAGGGCTTGAGCTGGTATAAATAAATGTGTTAGTGGAGGTGTCCAGGAGGGAAGATTGTCCTTTTTTTTTTTTTTTATTTTTACACACTAACTGACATCTTTATTCTGGGGAACAAAATTAAGTGTAAACCAAGCATTACTGTCTACAGCATTTTCTTGAGGTCAGGGTTTCCAGGGAATAATAGAAGGAGAAAGCTTCCTAAAGACATATCTTTGTGGAGTAGGGATGGGGGTTCCAATTTACTAGTCTTCATCTTATTGAGGGCAATAATTTCCCTGAAGACTTTATTGGCAGGGCATCACTGCAGAAAACGTTTGCTGCCGGCAACCCTATTATTTTCCATGAGAAATACAGTCCCGTGAGAAAGCACGTTCTCACTCTATTTCTGTGGGAAACACCAGGAGAAGAAGAATTCCAAATCCCGCGAGACCGAGCAACTGGAAACAACACCAGAAGCCCTCTTGTTTGTGTAACTTATTGCAAAAATATCAAAGGAGCGGGGGGGAGGAGAAGGGGGAGAGGGAAGAACATGTTTTCATAAAATTTTCAGTTTGCAAGAGCTCTGTTTTTAAAAAAAAATGGATTTATATTTGACAGCCCAAAAATCCCTAGGATGTTCAGTCTATTTCAGTTGTCAATTTACGATCTTTAAAACATTTTTAAAATTGACTGAACCTTAACTACATCCTACCTCATCTTGTACTAGCCAAGTTTTACAGATGCCATCTTAAAAATCAATTCAAAGAACAGCCATAAACTTGAAAGCTTCCTATTTGAAGTGTATATGGCAGAATGCAATTTTGTTTAATTTTAATTGACAGAGATGTCAGCCTAAGAGAATATTTTAGAATATTAGTAGGAACAGTAAACTCATGCCTTGACACTTTTATGATATAATGGTATAATTCTCAGGAAAAAAATCACCACTGTCAGGATTTACACAAAAGCGGTACATGTTTTACTTTTTCCTCAGTAAAGGAGTGACAAATGTATTACTAATTACACAATTACTTTATTATGTAGAACCAGTAATAAAACCCTTGACGTACCCTCAGAAAATCTTAATTTCATTAAAATAGACAGGATTCTTTATTTTTTATTTTTTTTAAATTAACATTACACGTTTTCTTGGGAGGTTTCAGTCTGTGGGATGTAGCTCAGGTTCACCTCCTTCTGCATTTTACAATTCAAAAACCATATTTGTGAGGCCTGTTTGTTCCTTAGGAAACAAATCCTCAAGTGATGTAAAACTGCTGTCACTACCTGTTTGAGCAAGCTGAGAATTAAACTTGAAGTAATATGATCACTTATTGTAAAAGATCCAAACAAGTGATTTGTCTTGGTTTTCTTGGATACTGATTTTTTGCATGTCTTTCTGGTTTTTGATATGATAAAGCAACCTCACATCAAGAAATAAATATGTGACTACATAAACTACTTGTGTGTCAAGATCAGATGACAGAGAACATAAATAGGAAACTTCCTTAAATTTGGAGGTGGATAGATTCTGAATCTACCTCTTTTTTTTCAGTTCAGTTATCTGCAAAACTGAACAATAAATTCTCAATCCCACACTTTGGGAGTGGATGAAGTCCTGCTCCAAACTAAGCCCATTGCATCTTTGCGGTAAAGAAAATTCCAAGGAAACAAGGAGGATCAAAGTGATGCGAAGGGAAACTAAGGAACTTGGTGCTTGGTACAATAAATATAAATGTTCCCTAGCTCTCGGGGCCTGATCCAGAAAACTACTTTAATATTCAGCTGACTTTCAGCACATGAGTAATCCCTTTGACTTTAAAGAATTAGTCACGTGCTAAAAGTTTAGTGCCCTGCTGGATTGGGACCCAGCCTCCAAAACAAAGTATGGCTGCGATTCAGTGATTAATTATAGCCCTCAGATGGACAAGCCAGTTGGGTGAAACAAGAATTGGCCCAACCCTTTGCCCTTCTCCGAAAACAAATCTGAATAAAGGTCAAAAGAGTTTGGTTAAGGATGTACTTACCAAACTTTCAAACCTTTTGAGGATCCATCCACCACTAGCAAAGGCTCTGGCATTGTGTCCCTCCGGGAGTCCCATAGGCGTAGTGGGTTGTAAACTCATTTTCCTATATGGTCAGGCACGCGTGTGGGGGACAGGAATGAATGACAATGTGGAACGGCCAAAGCTGCTGTCCTGTGACCATGGAGCTTTTAATATGGAGGCAACGGAATCAGGATTAAGAATTGCAGCTGCTAAGATGCTAAACCCCACATACAGCTCCTATGGCTCAGATGTTATCAAGCGTAAAATCTTTTGAATAAAGCCTTACATGGGGGCACCATTGTAAACTGCTTTCCCAGTTAAAGCCTTTGCGTAGGGCTAAGAGGGAAAAGGTTGTATTTTGCCGTATTATTTTCAGTAATATGTCAAAGGCCACTGAAATCAATTCCCGTTAATTCTAAAGGACTTTCCATAGTAAAAATAATGCCCAGCAAAAGCACTATAATGAAAACAGTGTTTAAACTATCCCACTCCTCTAAGGATGGCCAGCAACTGATTTTCTTCCGTGAGATGATATTGTAAAAATCCCATTGTTCATTTCTACTATAGAAGCTGAAGTCAGACAGGTTTCTAATGAATAGACAGGGAAGGAGTGAGTGTGTTTTTGGAGTAGCTTTTGCTTTAGTGTCTGTTTACATTTGCTTATGTCTAATCCAGATTTCCTCTCTTTGGTATTTATGTCAATCTCTGTATGACATGGCATCAAATTCTAATTCCAGCACTGCCACTAACCAGAGCCGTGGTTCTCATCTTGGAAGTGACATGAGGAAAAAAACACACAGTTGATGTTGCAGCCCATTTAGGAGAGAAGTGATGGAAGTTACAGACATGTAGGAAAACAACACATGGTCTCTGTACCCTACAACCAAACCGTTTACCAAGGTGAGCAGTTACTCCCTGAAGAAAAATGCTGGTCATTGATCCAACACACAGATGACTGGCTGGATTAACTACATACCTTGCATTAATTTACAGCCTGTGGTCACCCTCACTTATATGCATTTTTTTCCAATACACAAACCATGATAGAAAACTTCCTCCATACAGATGAGAATCGTACACATTATGTATCGTGAAAACTCAAAAAAAAAACACAGCATAGCCTTCAGTATTTTTTTCCTTAAGTATTCTTGCCCTTTTTGATGTTCAGTTTCCTGGGAGAAATGTGTAGAATTTAACCCATACACAAATATTAAAAGAGTTTTCAATTTGAAGGGGTTTATACAATCTTGTTGACTGAGGAAAAAAAAAAAAAAAAAAAAAAAAAAAAAAAAAAAAAAAAAAAAAAAAAAAAAAAAAAAAAAAAAAAAAAAAAAAAAAAAAAAAAGCGCCACAGGTTTCCAAGGCTGAGACCACAGTGTATAAAGCAGCTCTGTAATGTGTATCATAACACCACAAACTGCAGTTTCTGAAAAGCTGGACTAGGAGCAACCATCAACAAGGATAGACATTATGGGAGACAAGAAACAAACTGGCAAGAGCAGCAGGAAGGCTGGAGATGAAGAGATTTAATATACAAGAAGAGGGAACAAGGAACGGATAGGATTTGTCTTTATTTTTGTGAAAGAGAGGGGTGGGGAAATAAGTCTCTTCCATGAGGTTTTGCCCCTCCTCACTCACAACAGGCACTTGGCCCATGTGAAGGATTAACTGCCTGCTTGTAAACTGTCATGTTTTGATATTAAAGCCATTTTTAGCAGCCACTTGGCCAAGCGACGTGTGTGCATCTGCCACCCTGTAACTCAGCCATGGCTTCCGTCATGCTCTGAAGAGAGAGCCACACCTGGGTTGGCATCTCCCATGCCAGCTTTCAGCCCTCTTGGGGGAGACTTGCATCGATTTTAGGGGATTATCACAGTTTAAAATGCAGGCTTTGTCAACAAATATAAAAATAGTCATCACTAAAACAATATACCATGCTTCATGCAGCTGAAAAACAACAGTGGAAATGCTTGGTGGCAYGCCTTTCTCAGGAGCTGTTTTTAAATGAATCTTGTATTTTTTTGGACAGCATAAAGAGTTTCAGTTCGTGCTATTGACTAATAGGCTCTAAAAGCTCAGGTGTGATTAAAAAAATAGAGCTGAACTTTGTTACCCTTTAAGGGCTTCAAAGCAGCTACAAAAAAAACCACATAAATTGATTGTCCAGAATTTTGTATAGCTTACTAGATAGAGACCCTGGAATCAAAACTTGTTAAAGTCAATGAAAATATTTCCGTTGGCTCCAATGAAAGCTGCATTTGGCCTAAAAATAATCCATTATGTGAGGCAAATTTGCCCACTGAGTTCTGGCCAGACCTGATTTTAGAGGAGTTCAACTGGAAATCATCACTCATTCTTTTGGATGCCATGAAGAAAAAGGCTTCTTTATTCCTTACCTCAGACTCATTAGGTTTAAGATCCACCACAGGACTTATCACATCGAACTAGCAACTATTAAGTAGCCTTCCTTCTTCATTACTTTGTCCTCTGCGCTGCCTAAAATCAGGATCTTGGCTTTTGTGGGTGAGTTGGTTGCAGGTTTTTCTAACTCTGTTTTATTGGCTCCACATTTTTTCGTAAGATGCTGCCACTGTGGATACACGACAGCCAAACCCTTCCTAAGTCATATCAACATTACGATGTAAYGCAAAAGAAAAAAAAAAGGGGTTAAAAAAAAAGCCGCCATCTGACTTTTAGTAATATCTGGTGTGATATTTTAAGGTAAGCAATAACAAGAATGTGTCATATAAACATATAAAGGAATGCAATTCTGAAATCTGTAAGAAAATCTGATTTGGCCACCAGCTTTTACACAGATTATCTGTTAGCTTCTATTTCTAACAAACCATGTTATGAGATCATGCTTCTCTGTCTCATTTATCAGCCAGTTTCAATTTTGATGACAGGAGGAGGAGGAAAAAAGTCTAGAAAAATAATAAAATCTCTCACAAGTCTCACAGATGCTGAAGTTCACAGAAATGAGGGTTGGTTAGCAGAAAAAGATTTAAATTGGAGCTCCCACCATAGAAAAGAGTGAAATAATCTATGTGTGGTTCCACAAAGGACAAAGCTGGGAAAATTCTGTACACTTCCTTGCACTTGGTTTTTGCTTCCAAGCAGCGTTTTGGGAGGCTCACATTATACAGAACAAACAAGTACAATACTGAGGGAATACACATGAGCTGAGACAAATTTATTTTGCCATGATGATCACATCACAGCGGATGTAGAGGCTTGCTTATGAAGGCAAAGTTTTGGGAATGGCCAAATGGTTTACAAAGGCCAATCTCCAAGTAATTCCCACTCCCCTTGAAACGGGAGATTTGCTGTTGAGTGTAAAAACTGGAGTGGTTCATGGGCTTTGTTGCTTGGAGGCAAATCTCCCCACACAATGACCTTCAAAGTATATTTTTACACCCCCATGGGCTTTCAGACTCAAAAGCTCCTGTAAATATTGGTAGTCAAAAGGGATTTGCAATGCAGCTAAGATGCAACCTGCCTTCTGCAKCCCTTGTTCATGTTAAATAATAATGTGTTCCATGAGGATTTTTGCTGAAGGCATTTGACTGTAGTCTACCAAATCCATCCCAAATCATGTTTCAGCACCAGCCTTTTAAAATAATACGGTTTTGCCCACAGAAAAATAAAATAAAATAAAATAAAAAGTTAAAAATGAGGAAACCATCCAATTTAACTCCAAATGACCTAGGGCCTGTCTCTGGTCTTCTCAGGGCCCTGGACAATTCACTTCATTTCCCACGCCCTCATTTCCTCAACAATATGTTGCATAAACCTCCACCATGGATCAGAACAAGATYTGAAGTCACTGCACAAAGCCCAGGTGTTATTAGCTGGGTTTTTTAACAGAATATGAAAAGTGGTCTGTAAAGCCCAGCAACAGKAAGCACATGGGAGAGCAGAAGAGTAAAAATAGATAAATTGGATCACTTAAGCACTAGAAATAGAAAACCTTTCTTTCATTTTTATGTGATACAGAAGGTTCATTATGTGCTGTATTGACAATATAGTATTTTTCAGTGTCACCTGTTCATTAAAGAGTCATTTTAAAGTGAGTTGATGGGTTCCAGTATCACACAATTTATCTAATAGAARTATTCATTAGTTTGTATATTATATCTCTTTTCCTGCTGTTCTGGTAATCCTTAAATAAGATRTCCCAAAGGTACTGATTCTGATCTCATATCAGTGTGTATTAGTAAATCCATTAAAGTTAATAGGTTATTGTCCATTGATGTAAGAAAAGCAAGGCTAATGAGGCTACTTGAGTATRCAAAAATTACGGGATCGGAACCTACCGTCATTAAATATTTTGGAAGGTTATGTGACTTTTCCAGATAGGCCATAATTTTCCTTAACACAGCTTTCAATAGAGGTGCATTAGCCTCTAGTGGTGGTAGAGGTGATATATTGTATCGCTAATTTAAAGGATTATGCATGAAAAGTGAATATATTGCAATAATTATGAAGTCTTGTTTGACTTCACTTTTCCACAAGCCTACTTCGTCATGCTTTAAACACTTCGCCGATTTGAAAAGCGCAATCAGGGTGCTGCAAATTGGGGCGAAATAAAAAGCTTATTAGCACRTTTTTAGAGCAGATTTGGGCTTGGAATATTTTCTGTGTGGCTGCCATCATTATTGTGTTTATACCCCAGCAATGCCCCCGCCTCTTTGATTGCCAGCATGTGTGAGCCCGTGTGTGCACGCACGTGCAGGAGGGGTCGTGACATTTATTAAAGCAGTCAATAAGACACGCACAGGACAGGCGTCTAACCCTGGAATATATTTATATTTATACTCATTTCTGATATGGAAACTAAAGGGGAAAAAAATCAATCGGAATCTAACGTTTCATTGTCCTTCACCTTGACTCTTTGGTTTAAAGTAAGCAGTTAAAGAATAAACATTGCTGGGGAKAAATAAATAAATAAATAGATGAAAAAGCCACTCTCTAACATTATTAGGACTTCCAAAGTAAATAAAAAGTGGTAGAGCTGAGAGCAAATTGCTGCAGTGGTGCTAGGGAGAATCCTGATTTTAGCACCGCTGTACCAAATTTGTCATTTAGGAAAGCTCTTGTTCCCTTTATTGAGTTCCACTGTAGTGAACAATTTCTGCCTGCATCCCTCGTGTGTCCTTTTGGTTTATTATCTTTCACTGTGAATTGAGCATCCACAATCAGTTTCACAGGAAGCCTAATTTCACACACTGCTTATACATATGATGAGGACTTCCCTCTCCCTTCCCCCCTTTCCCCATCCCTTCTCCCAATGTTCTTATCAAATGAAGAATTGTGGATAAGGGTTAGGTGCAGATAAACATGAGTGTAGCACTTCCAGAAAGGTCATGATCCCCCCATAAGGTGCTTCTTGTTATGCCTGACCTTCAGATTTTCATCATCAGCCCGCCTGACAACTTAATAATGCAGAGGTGCAGGATTCATTTCTCCCCTCTGAGAGCGCCAGTACGGGACGCCCTTTTCCCTGATTATTTCCCTGCACTCCCGGCTGCCCTTTATAAGCCAACCAGAACTCCATCAATCATGCTCTTCTCTCCTTTCCTCCTCAGCCCCCAGTCCTGAAAGCTCGAGAGCTGCAGTGTCCCCTTTTGTCTTGCGCTGCCGCACGGCTACAACAACAACAACAACAGAAAAGGCTCGATGCCTGAAAACAGCCTGTGCAGCCTGGAAACATCCACCTTCCCGTTTGGAACCCAGGTCTTTCAGCCTCCCTCCATGCTGATTATGTTATCTGTCTGAACAACTCCTCATTGCCTCTGTGACCTATCAAAGGAGGGAAGAGATTTGAGCTGAAATTTGAAGTTTTGGTCTCATTTTATTTATTTTTTCATTTCCCTTTATTTTTCCCTTCTTTTCCTAGCATTTATATTCTTATAGTCAAATGATAACGAAATTAAAAAGAAAAAATTCTAGAATTATTCACTCACTTTTTTTTTTTTTCTAAAGGTATGGGAGGAGCAAAGACTTCATATTTTCAAGGTATTAAACGTGAATTTATTGGAATGAAATCACACAGAAAAGTTTGGGAGAAAGTCTTCTCAAGATGGGAGGATTTCAGTTCAGATCAGATTGTAAACACTGCAATAAACTTATGCTATAAAACATGTATTCACTCTCCCCTCCCCACCAGCCTTCCCAGCGCTTTTCCAGCCAACRATTCCTAGAGTGAAAACGGGATGATAACGCTCCACGAGCATCTGGTGAGAGCAAGGTACAGTATGTTCCCTGACAGAGCAGGGATCTGCCAGGGCCATCTCCTATTGCCTAAAGCAGCTGCCATTTGTACCTCCAGGAGGGGAAGTATCCCCTGGTAAGCTGCAGCTCAGCTGGGTGTGAGAGCTACACCGTACCCAGCAAGCAAACTCGGATCSTACCCTGCCCAGCGGCAGCAGGACACAAATCTGTGCCCAGCTGGATGGAGGAGTTAATGTGCTAGCCCAGCTCACCCATTAAGGCACTGCGCTGGATCTGTGAGGATAAATAAATAAATAACAGAGCTGCATGAAGCGCCGTAAAACCACTCGTTTGCCAAAGATCAGCGCTGAGGCTGAAATTAAGTTTTCCTCGCTCCTCCTGTGCCTGGATGCGCTCACAGAGTGCTGGTGCATGAGGAAGAGTAAACTCGTGGCCGTGGGGTTTCTTAACTGAACCATCACCTCCCTGTAGAAAGCAAAAACCTGCTTAAAAGCAGAGGAAACGGCCTCAGTGCTATTCAGTCCCCCAAACAGGTACTGCGGGACTAATTGGGAAACCCCTGAATAATGTTTTACCATCTGAATTATTTCATACATCGTGGGTCTGGAAAATCCCAACACAGATTTAGAGCCTGTAGTGAAATATGGAATTGCATTTACTCGTTGCGAAGGCTAAATATCTCTTCAGAGCCTTCTTTTTCTTACTAAAAATAAGAAAAAAAAAAAAGTAAAAACTTTCTATGAAGATTTTCCTTCAAATTAATAACATGTCAAAGATTGCAGAYTATTATCAGCAGAGATCTGGAAAGACTAGGAAATGTTCAGGAGATTTGCTGAAAGAAAGAACAGTGAGTTCACCCTAAATCCCATTGAGTCAATTAGTGTTGCTTCTAACYCCAGCATTCTTTGGACAAAATCCCAAAGGATCTTCTGGTTCATTTTCAGGCTTTTCTCCAGTTCAGTCAAGGGTCTAAAACAAGTCTAAGGAACATCTCAGAAAGAACAGAAAACATATGTCAAAACTAATCAGTTGGGAAAAAAATCTCAACAAACAGATGAAAAAAAGAAGGAAGGAAGAAAGGATAGAAAGGATGAGGCACAGTAGAGAAAAGGGAGTGATCACACTGAGGGGCTGGAGAAGAAAAATAGATGAGTGATAATGATCTACAAGTGAGGGAGAACCTGTCAGAGGGAGAGAGGCAGGTTTGATCAGTGAAGGGAAGCACAAACAAATGAAACAGAAAAACAGGAAGGAAAGTGAAGCAAACTTGTAGATACCGAGGAAAAGCAACAGGAAACCTGCAGTGCCCAGTATCCTTTCTTGAGCATTGGGTGCAGGAAGTCACACTTCAAAAGGACAGCCATGAACTGGGGGACCTGATAAGAGTGATAAAGATGCCCTTGCCACCAGATCAAAGTGTTGGAGGGAGGGAGGAAAAGAGGGAGGGAGGAGATAGAAACAGAAAAATAAAAGGAATAAAGCACAAGAAGTTGATCTTAAAAGAGGTTGGAGTATTTGTGATTGTTTTTTTTTTCAATTTTCATGCCAAAACATGCTGAGCTTTTGTCTCCAAGTGGGGAGCAGGACTCCCTGGGATATTAAAACCACTCCCAAGCCAAAATGCATTTAAGCTTCACAGCCTACAGCAAATGCAAATCCTTTGCTTGGCACCTCTCCTTTATTTCAGTCTTCATCAGCTGCAGCAGCAGTGCCAGTGGCTGTCCACAGCCCCTTGGCAAGGATTTCCTGGCTGTCCCTCACCTGGGACCTCGACTCTTCCACCCCCTCCAGCCCCCAGGATGGGCACGAGGAGCTGCCACAACCTCTGGGTGACATCTTTGTACAGCACCACAGGAATGAGGTACAAAAGGACACACAGGGTCAGGCTGCTCTCTGGATTTGGGTTTCCCTCCACGAAACACTGATTTTGTAAGGAGGAGGGAGGTTGTCCTCTACCAATGTTTGCCAGGGGAAAAATGAGGAATRGCTTGGATCCCGACCAGAGGGCCACGGCTACATCCAAGCCCTTGCAAATTGACTTGGCAAGAGAGGATTCTCTCGAGGAGTGAGGAAAACCAGAGAGATGTCAGTCAGAGAAGTAAACACCATATGCTTGTCTCCCAGCATCTGACAGTAGTGAAGTGGACAGAGCAGAGAGGCTGGCAGAGCCCAGAAATAGGGCAGTGGAAAGCAAGAAACATTCTCSTTCCCCTGCGCCCCAGAGGAGTTGCACAGACATGAGCACTGAGTTCCTCCTAAATCCAGGGGCTCTTCAGAGCCAATTGGTGTTTTCCACACTGATTATTTATGCTAAGCCTTGATTGAATGAACCACAGGTTACAGAGAGGTGACTTTTTTTTTTTAAAAATGTGTGAGATAAATCCTTCTTCATCTAGAGGGCAAAGAGTTAGTGGGGGAAAGGGAGAGACTAATGTGGTCGAGTTGGTTTCAAATTTAAAAAAGTCTTCTCCAGCTGTTTTTTTTTTTTTATTTTATTTTCTCAATGCTGAAAATTTGGCAGGCAAAGGTTGTCCAATATATTCAATTTTCATAATAAAATGTTGTCTTTTGACACATGTGAGGGGAGCAAAGGTGGGAGGTGACTGCTCCTTTTCCACCTATCACCCCCTTCCGTTTAAATTTGTACCAGGACCATGATTCCCTCTCTAGCTTTCTCCAGAAATGTTRTAAAAAAGAGGACACAGGCTGCAGAGACACCAGTGAGACTCCAGCCCACGAGAAATGTTCATTCTTGAAGTCCRTAGGTAATTACCCATCAGGTTGCTATTGTTTTAAGAATTGATTTTAAGCATTTTGAAAACATTTTGAAAACACRGTGCAAAGGTTAGACCTATGGAAATGAACAGTTGAGATGGCAGCCTGCAGACACAAAGGTAGGCTGTTGATAAGTTGATGTGGAAGGAAAAAAAATTGCTCTCAGAAATGATTGAACTTCAGGTTATAGCAAAAGCTTCTGCAATGTGTAATGCTGTATTAACTTATCCAAGACATATTTTGACAGCTCTAAGAGGAAATAGCTGAATTAGAAGTTTTACAAGTGTAATCTCTGTCAGGTTTTACACCAAATATTTACTTTTTTATTCATCAGGTTAATAAACTCATAACCTTCTCTTGCACTGGCCATTTCCTGATGGGATCCAATTTTCTCCTATCTGGCAGCAACATTCCCGTGTGTTCAAAGCAAGTTTCAAGCACAGGTATAACTTCAGAGCAGCCTTTCAGCTCGGAGGAGGTGGCTCTGAAGCCACCAGCTCTGAATCTTTTCAGCTGATCCCATGAAGATCAACATAAATTTAAACTTTTCATTAGAGTCATTCTGTTCAGCAAAGCCTTCTGTTCCTGCTCTTAGCTTACCTCAAGAGTTTCCTGCCTTTTATCTTAAAATTACGAAAGTTTTATGGGCTCTGACTGTTTTCTCTCAGTTCTAAGCTCTAGAAAACTGACATTGAGAGTACAAAAATCTCCCTTTTCCTCTGTTTCTGTTCTTTTATTTATTATGTATATAATGCACACAGTGAGTCCAACTATCAGTAATGACTTAGAAATGACACTCTAGAACACAGAATTTATTTTGTCTGACAAATCATGTTCTTTTGGAATTTACCATAAACTCCTAATTCACTATGGTGAGAGGAATGTTGTCAGTGAGTAAGTGGGTAGTAAACAATTACAGAACATGCCAAAGTGAAGAAACTTTAAAAAAAAACAAAAGGCAAAACCAAAAATAAACTGTCTGTGCACCTAATGACTATTATGATAAAGAAAAATTTTAGCAAGGAAAGTTAATGCAAATAAAAGCAAAAGAAAATTATTTTTTAAAATATCTGGGTTGCATTCAGTAACACACAGGAAACTTTATTTTTCCTTTAAATACACTAAAAGTTCTAAAAAAATCCTATCTTCTTTCGTATGAAGTCTAACTCAAAAGCTCGTCTTWACTGTATTCTATTTTTGATTTACTATTTTAAAGTTAAAAATTCCTCCTGGCCAAAGACATATGGAAAATCAATCTTTTGTCATTTTATTATTTTTATATTCTTTTTTAATGATATGGTATAAAAATCCAATTCTAATAAAGGACATATATAGCATAAATATACTTAGACACTTTTATATCAGTGGAAAAAAATCTCTAGTCATTTAATACCCTGATATGATGGATAAGAGCTTAAAAAAAGCTACAGAGGAGCAACCTTTTTATTAAATTAACAAAAATAAATATTAACATCTGAAATATGTGATAGAAAATCTTTAATGCAAAATCCCCAAAGTATTCCTTCAAAGAGATGTATCAGTTCCTAACCCAACTCCATCGAAAATGGTCATTTTCATCTGCTAAATATTTTCCCATGAATAATCATTGWATTTGGTGAATAATTGAACAAAAGATAATGGCCAAAGTAAAATTTGTGTGAAAAGAGCATATCTTACATGAAACTGAAATATCARTTTCTATAGGAGTCCTTTATGCCTTTCTGCTGATGTTTTTCTTTTTCAATTCTTCCTAAAACACTTCAACCAATTTGGTCATGTCCCAGTTCAGTGATCAGTACGACCATGGTCAAAAATTCCTTTTTTTTTTTTTTTCACTGTTGGACTATTTTATGTCTGTCTTTTTTTTACCAATGTATTCCAAGTTGTGTCTCTGGTAAACCAACTTATATTCTTGCTTAAAAGCAGAACTAGCAGGAAGCTATTTTTTTTCTATAAATAAGACATTATTAGCATTTATTTTCTAATATTTCATATTTAAAAGCCAGAAAGATAACATTTTCAAACTTCTAATACATTTTCCAGTCAGTTTTTAATTACTTCATTCTACCACTCCACTGCAAAGTCTTCCTAACACCTCCCAGCGTGATTGTTTCCTGCTAACAGAGACATTTTGCAGACAGATTGAGTGTCAATATTATTAGCAGCAAATTATTCACATTGCGTGAATAGCCTC
Organism: Malurus melanocephalus; assembly: GCF_030028575.1. Lineage (NCBI taxonomy): Eukaryota > Metazoa > Chordata > Aves > Passeriformes > Maluridae > Malurus > Malurus melanocephalus. The sequence goes on along the minus strand of NW_026623712.1, from coordinate 513,182 downwards.
ATAATCCTTATTCACAGAGAATATTCAGGAGCTTATTGTTTCTAAAAAAACTTTTARTAAGTTCTCATGGTTTTGGCAGCATCTTCCAGATGTTATCAAGCTTTTAGGGCCGCAGAGAAAAAAAAATTCTTTTTTTTTTTTGTTCAAGGGGTGACAGTGACCAATACCAAGTTTATCCCTAAAATGCTAAAAACTGCAGAAAACATGCAACAACCTTGTGTCTGTACTATCAGGTGCTTGCCTGCTTGTGTGGTGCACAGATAAAGGTAGGGACTGAGTAGCTGTATCAACCAGTTTGCTGCTAAAATAGCCTTTCACTGTTTATTTTCCAGCTAAGTCAATTAGGCAAGGTGGTGCATCAACATTCAGTATGTGCTGATTTCAGATACATTGGCAGGGTTTTAAATAAACACCAATGAAGGGAGTATACATCTGTTAAAAAAGGCAAGCTCTTAGGGAAATAAATACTAAAGATGGCATGCTATAATCCAAAAACACAGGAGCTGGAAGGCTGTTTTGTTGTTGTGTGGGTAATTTTTTTCTGAAGATGACTTCATTTCCCAAATAGTGTTGTTTTTTGGTTTTTTTAWACACAAGACTTTAAATTTTCTCAGTTACAATGCTGTCTTGTTTGAATGCATGCATAAATAAATGTTGATCATCTGCTTCAAATCCAACTTTATGTGAAAAAAATGAAGAGGTAGCTGCTAGCTACCTAATTAAAACACTGAGACCWGCCCCATTAAGTGATTCCAGTTCTGTGTCAGCATTGTGCTGATGTAATTCAAAGAACCCAATTGTCCCGGTTCAGGTCAAGGTTTGTATAAATTTTGGAGGCAGAACCTATAAATGTATTTTTGGAAGGAGATGCCCTGAGCAACAGGGTTGTGCTCTGCAGGCACCTTGGCCTGAAGGTGTGTGGATAAAAAAAAAGGGAAGTGTTCAAGGCCAGACAGATGACAGAATCAGGAATAAAACCTGAAGACCTAATCCTCAGATCAGTGTTCTTCTCACTGTTTTTATAAATCAGTAATGATCTCAGCATAACACATAAATAACAATTTTGATGCATTTGGCCCATAAGTTGATGCACACCCTTCTCTCTAACTCCCATCTTATGAGTCAAAGCTCCACTCCATGGATTTCCTCCTGCCACACTACAAAGGGTTAAGAGATGCAGCCTACCAGAATGCCTTTATGGAAGGCATTTCTCCTCCTTATCCCCCTCAGCCTCTGCTTTATTAAACACTTGATCAGTTGGCTTAAAAATTAACCATATGGTGCTGTTTGTAGGGTATAGACTCAATGCTCAGCAAGGGCATGATCCATTTAACCTGCCTGGGCAAACCATTTCAGTGCACACATCACGGTCTCCTTATTGTCCTCTGAGCAGGAGAAGACTGGAAAACTTTTTGAACCATGGACCTACAAGTAAAGAAACCAAATTCCCCTAAGAAGTTGTCTGATGGCTGAAGATGAATCACGTAGGAAAAGCATGAGGAGCTGTGAGTGCTGCTCATTTCCATACCATCCAATTATTTACTTTATGAAAACATACAGGGAAGCAGTTTTTRTGCAGGTAAAGGTTTGGGAGATAGATATTCTGACCTGGGAAGTGTCTATATTCCCACAAAAGTAGTGTGCCACGGATTGAATGTTTGATGTTCTTTCTTTGGCCCAAAAAAATGTTATACTAATCCGAATCAAGACATAACATGGGATCTAGGTTACAAATCATCTGCCAACTAACAATCCTGGGCATTAAATATATCARAAGTTTATAGCATGAAATGTGCTGGTGCACAGACACACAATCACTAAAAAAGAAATTTTTTTTTATGTCTGCATGCAAGCAGRAAAAAAATGTCATCCCTACAGTCACAGTAATATGAATAATTTAAGCAACTCGACTAAGTAACATGAAGCTTCCTTTGCAATGGCACTGAAATCATAGAAATGGCAGTCAGAAATCCTCTGTATTCTTCTGACTTTGTGACTCAAATGAAGTCATGGTACCTCTAGGTGACCCATGAGTTTGTCTATCCATAAAATGTGTATTTTAAATAATATGCATCTAATCTCAAGGCTGTTCTCAGTCCAGCTAATTTTTGGGAAGTGTTCTCAGACCAATGGATAAAAGTGCTATATTAGTTCAAATAATGATGATGATTATCTTTCAGGGATTTTTATCCTCAGTGAAAAGCAAAAGGAATTACTGGCCAATTTTGCCTAGTAAATGCTGAATACTTGGAACACTTCCCGTTCATACTCATTCTGTGGCTTTCCTGTGTCTGACTTATGTTTATCTTCATTAAGTGGAATAATGCAAGTCAAAATAGCTACAAGTAAACTGTCTGCTGGATGGGGAACAGTTGTTAGTTCATGGGAAATGGATYGTAAAAAAATGTGCTACTCTGACTTCAGAAAAGAGCTCTAAATTGATCCATTTCCAGTTCAAAGCTCCTTAAAACACGCTGAGCAATCTCACCTGGTATTTCATCACCATCATCACATGTCTTTTTGGTTCAAGAGGGGATGGATTACGCTGAAAGTTTCTGCCTCTGTCAGAGTTCACCGGAAAGTTCTGATTCACATGGCGAGGCAGGGAGAGCATCTTCAATCCTCRCTGGAAGCCTGTTTGGATAAAGCAATTGTCCTGGGTTCTTTGAACTTTGGAAGAGGTGGGGATGCAGTCATATAGAAGATGAACTACTTCCCTTGAAGAGCGCAGCACATATCTGTGCAGATTGATGGAGCCATAAGTCACTGGGAGCTAACCTGGGTACAGCCTGAGGTAAAGCTGAAAGCTAAAGTCATTCCAGGTGGGCCRGTGGAAGGGAAAAACAAATCCTAGACATTCACATATGAGGTCGTAACTTCTGTTCCATTGCAGCCCACGTATAAATATTTGAGATTTATATTTTAGAAGTTTTAAGCCTCTCTATAAAATGCATTTAACTTTGAGTTTTATTTTAAAATGCCTCCCGAGTCAGAGAGGTGCCACGCTCTCTCAAGGATTTCAGGCAAATCTCTCTTGACCAATCCAAATCCATAAGCCAAACCATATGATTCCAAAATCCCTTCAATTGCCTCCTGGRTCATATGTCCACATCTGGAAATGATGGATATTCTCTTCCCAGCTGCAGAAGAGGGAAATTCTGCATTAGGCTAAAAACACTGTGTAAATTGCAAGGGAGAAGGGTCAGCTTTCTAAAATTACAGTGGTCAAGGCAAGTCAAGCACTTTAATGGCAGGCTCAGGTCCAAGATCAAAATCGTTTTACAAATCTCCAAACAATTCTACCTAGAAACATACAGAACTTTTTTTGGTTGGTTTTTTGGTGAAGAGAGCCAAAGGGAAACAAATTCCCAAAGCAACAGGCTAATCTCCCTTCACAAGGGACACAAAGCAGGTGCTCTCTGYAAGGATAAAACTGTGCCCCAATAATTTGGTTGACATAAAGCAGGAGAGAACTTTCTGATGGAAATGGTTGTAAATCACAGGAAGATCAATAGAAAAGAACAATTCAAAGCCGAAATCACCGTTTTGAGCTCACCTTGCTGAAATTTCTTTGTCTATATTATTCTTAAAATATCAAAGTTTCAGTTGGTCAATGGCAAAAGGAAAAGAAATCTTTAATAAAGAAACAATTACAGAATTTATGTTATGTATGACTGAATCTAAATTGGTCAGTTATATTACCATTCACTAACTTTTTCTGCATAATTATCCATGCTGAAATGTCATAGACTCRCTCTCCCATTAAGTGATACACAAATAGAGGAGAATTCATGGGAAGATATGTCATAATATATTATTGCTAGGATRGCAACACATAAATAATAAAGATGAAACAAACAGTCCACTTGTCTGTCTGTGCCTCTGAGTCATTACTTCACTAAGTCTTGTCTGGGAAAAGCTTATTATTTCCAAAACGAAGCCTGTTGCATCAGACCTTAGGTAGAATGAAAACATTCTCTAGAAAGGACTACACTATAGACAGCATTTCCCAGAGGAAACAAAATATAGGGGGTGTGGAATTTTCATTTGTTTTTAGTTTTCTTGTGTTACATTTCTCCATTCAGGTAGCTTGGRAATATATGAAAATGGTGAGGGAAAAGGAAAAAATGAAAAATGTGTTGTTTGAAGATCTCTGAAACTATACGAGCTCAAAGCTGGAGTATGCAAATCAAAATGAATTACTACTAAGGCAAAGAAAACCATGCTGAAGCTTGAGGGTCGGTGTTACGGCACATTCTTCTCAGATACTCATCTAAAAACTCTTGAGTGGSGAGCAAACATCGCAAGATCACTTTCTCACAATATTTCTAATAGCTCCTGTTTATAGAGAGGCTAGAGATAACAGGAAAACAGTACATATCCATGTTATTTTGACTCTTGCAGCTAAGTGCTGGCTGGAATACAGGGGACTAATTCCAGAGCTGACGTAAATAAGCTCCCTCAAAGACAGTGAGACAACACCGATTTACACAAACTGTGGCTCAAGCCTGGGAAATTCAGATCCCAGCAGAAGTTTAGATAAGATACATCTAGGCAAATATTTTAGGTATGTACACAAATCTATATAAAACACTTTCTAAACCACTTTAATCTCAATCTACGTATATGAGCTGCTAAAAAAAAAACCAAGAATCTGCTTTTGGGAACTGAGTTGGAAGGATGAAAGATCAGAGCAGATGATTTATTTCYTACCCACATGTTTGGCCCCACAGAGCCCAGTGAAGGAGGCTGCTCTCCCAGAACCACCACTGGAAGAAGGAGAAAGGAAAAAGTCCTTCTACTGAAGGGCAGCTCAGAGATGCTCTGAGCTGCACTCTGGAGGATCTTTATCACCCATTTTCTAAACAGGACTCCTTAGGAACAACACTTACATAATTTAATACTCTTAAATAACAAGTTTCCCTAGAATTATACCATTCAATAGCCCCAGAAAAATCAGAAGTATATGAMATGGMGATGATCAGATWAAGCATAAGACTAAACATTCCCGARTTTTAATTCCAGTTTGAAGAGCACACATACTTTTACTGCTCTCATCAAGGGGTAAAGTTGTTTGGCTCAATTCTCCAGTCTTTAAATGCAGAATGGGCCTATGTCCCAAAAAAAAAACAAGAAGGTTTCATTAGGATTTGAAAAGCTTGTTAAAGACAGATTCTTCAATGTCTTTTCTTCGTCCTGGTCCCCCATCTTTCTCAACCTACTTCACATGCCTCTACAGAGCAACATGAAACTAGAGCATTGCAATACTGTGCATTTTTCTTGGCCAAAAAAAAAAAATTTAAAAAAAAAAAAAAATAACCGCAAAGTCCAGGGTTTGTATTTTTTTAAACAATATTCACACAGGGCTCAAATTATGCACATAAACATTGCTAATGTGTTTGATATTAGTCTATGTGACACCTTATTCCTTTAAGTTTGCATCGCTTGGCACAGGCTGGGTGAAGTCACTGCTCTCTGAGAGGGGCTAGTTAAGATGTATCTTGCTGTTTCCCYGTATCTTTAGTATGCAGGGAGCGCAGAGATGGAGATAAAAGGAGAAATGTCTATCTTTGAGTCCTCTGCAATACAGAATAAGTTATCAACCTACTAACATGCATGTCTGAATAGACTCCTTTGGCAGGAGGGAGATTTTATCTGTCCTGACATGTGAATTCCTCCCTCATGTCAATCCATGAAAGTACTAAAGAATAAACTCTCTAGTAAAATGAATGTGGCATACCACTGGGACTTAGAGAGCACCATATTTTCCCCTGGTTACTTTTTTTTAATTTTCCAACTGAATCCTTGATATCCATATAAATTAGTCACTCTGAAGGGCTACTTGAAAAATCTATTGCTTTAATCTCATAGGCTCGGGGAGGGTGCTCTCTCCACCAAGGCTCGGGAGTTTGTTGCCTCTCTATTTCCCCTCTCCAGCCGAGCGATGCGCTGCCGCATTCAGCCCCCGCGCAGAAGCGTTCGAGGAGCATTTGTGCTGGAAGCTTTGCAGCTGTGCAAGTTAAATGAGCAGGCACTCTGCTGCCCTCAGATCTGGTAGGCCCCAAGGTACAGATATGAGCARTCAAAATGTCCTATTTAGCATCCTGAACTGCCCACCCATGCGCGAGGGAAGAGGACGCGATGTTTTGAATGAAGCTGAGCGCAGCTGCGGTTGTTTCATCGCAGGGACAGGAGAGGGAAAACCACATTGGTCTGTTTGCAGATGAATTGTCAATCTGGTCTCACAAATACTTGTTTCTGTGCTCATCACCAGTGCGAGGAACTCTCCACTCACCAGTTTCTGCAGCACCTCAAACAAGGCTGCCCRGCTGCTGAAACGGATCCCACACTCTTCACTTACACCATAATTTCACACCGATAGCGATCATATGAGGAGAATAATAATCATTTTTATACAGCAAAACATAACTGAAATAGTAAAAAAGGCAACAAAAGAAGAGGTAAAATAAAAATGATCCATCTTTTCTTCTTTTGGTCTCCAGTGTTTATCCCTAGATATTTATGATGTACTACATAACAACATATTGGTTCTCATTCTTGAAGGAAAAACTTATACTTTGATTTATGTTTTGCTTGAGCTCTTGTGTCTCAATTAAGGAATTTAAACACTAGACAATTCTTACTACTCTTTATTAACATTTTTTAATTAGTCTCTTTAGAACCAGGCACACTCCAATCCATAATAGTCTTTTTCACTTTCCCTAAATTTATTTGCACTGCATACATTATTTTCACCTGTTCTTTTTGTGTGGTACATCTGGTGCAAGTTRCAGTCCATGGAATGCTTGTCTTCCAGTCTTTTTCATGTCCTGTACATCTCTAGCTGGACTTCTGGTCTCAAAACAAATGTAAAAACTGAGAGCAAATCCATCAGGTACTTGAAGATCTGGATATAAATCCACAAAATAGTCTCATGGAAAATGACAGCTCTTCTTCTTTGTGACTTTTCAATGGATATTCAGGTATTTGATAGGGACCTACACATTGAATTCATTAACAGAACTCCAAATTTATAAAAAAAACACCAAACCCTACATAAACAAATACAGCAGCCTAACAATCGTACAGAACATACAGAAATCAGGCAAAGATACTGGATTCAGATGAGAAGCATATTGGATTAACAAGTAGGCCCAAGACTGTCTATTTGTAATTGAAMCAGGGATGGAAGGACCTGGAGAAAAATCCTGACATGGCCAAAGGATGTGCCACCACTGGCAGCATATACTTCTGTTTTTAGGTCTCTAATGTAGAGGAGTTTGCAGCTTTGCCACAAAATTAGGTTGATAGCAACAGGTTGTAGTGGTATCTCACTCATTTCTTTGTAAAAAATCGTTTCCCCCCAGGATGACATTTTCAAAGTTCTGTTTTCAAGTCTTTTCAGCTAAGCTCAGCTAAATCTTATTCAAAAACTTATAGAAGGGRAAAAAAATAAAATACAACACAATCCTCTTATTTTATGGATCAGAGGATTTCTCAATAAAGTAAGACTTTTCCATTTTAAAATTGCAAATTTCTCATTTTGAGTGCAGAATTAGAAAAAAAGAAGAGACTTAAGTGTCAGGTTTGGAGACTGAAAAAGTGTTGGTGGGGTTTTCCTTGGACCCAAAAATTAGTCAGGGAAATAACCATTCAAAGCACAAATACTTATCCTCTAATTCTTTCCTTTACCCTGAACACCAACTGGAAAAGTCAAAAGCCTGGAAATTTAAGTAACACTGAATGAAATGTTGGAATGAGTGCCAAAGGACGAGGATCCCACACCAGGTTAAACCAGAGCAGAGAGAGAAAACAGCAGCAATCAGCTGTTTGATATCTGTCTCTAGACACAAATRCACATCCACTCAGAAACACAGCAAATGTGCCTGATCCCGCCCGTTTCCACACAAGAGGGTTCCCCAGAGCAGACAATAAATCATCTCTTGGGCATGTGCACACAGAAGCCAGTTTGGAAAGTACRAGGAGCAGAGGAATTGCCATATTGAATCAGCCTGTTGGTCCATCAAGTTTGGTATCATTGCCTCCAGCAGCAGCTAAACCCTGATACTTCAGAGGAAGGCAGACCTTGAAATCCGCAGAGCACTTAGCTCGGGAAAAATATTCATCCTAACCCCTGCAGGCAGTAAATGTGTGTCCTATAGAGTGAGCCTGAGTTTTCCCCTATGCAGAGCTGTGACTGTAATTATGAGTTTGAAGCAGGACAGCCGAAACACTGTTTGCAAACATTCATTCACATAAAAAGCCGCTAATTCACTTTGACATCATTTGTGACCCTTTTCCAGGAAGGTTCATTGGAGCAAGCGGTTTTGTTTATGGAAAGCAAAAGTTTGTTAACCACTCTGGGAGTGCTTCTCTGAAGGTTTGTTTCAGAAATGATGCACTCAAACTGTTCATTTATCTCCATGCAACCCAGGGGGTGGGATCAGGGCTGGCAAATGGAAAATACTCAAAGATAACAAAATGCACAACAGATCAAAAYGGTGAATTCCTGAAGAATTACTGGGGTTTTTTTTGAGAAAATTACAGAGAGCTACTTATTTAAATAAACCATCCCATGACCCGAAGTCTCCTTGAGAGACAGCCTGACATTCCTGGAAAACCATCCCGAGTATTTAACCTGACTTCCTGTGTCAGCAAAATTCACAGGCTGGATACATACTTCTGGGCTGAATCCAAAGTTAGCATAAAGGAGAGASTCCTTGTCACCTGTTTCTAGATCAATTTAAATATGTGCCACTGCTGAGTTAAACACTGAGGAGAAATACTTTCCTGTGTCCTTTCCTGTCCACTCATACTCACATATTTGATTGCCCCTGCTCCCTGTGTCAAATTTCCTTGTGCCAAAAATCATCTGCAACAGAATCCTTCTACAAACCCCCAATTCCCTTCCTTTCCATGACTAAGGAGGTAGCAAGGAACCATGGATGGCTTTCACAAGARATTGGTGTCATATCTAGTTTAACAGCACATAAAAACTATATTGAACTTGTCTTTCTTGTTCTTAACTAGAAGTGGTGGGTGTGASGGACAGGAGACTGTGCAGATAGGAAAAGATGTAAAAACAAAGGCTGGGCTAACAAAAAAATTAGGTTAAGAATGACTGCTGCTATGTTTGTATTATAAAAAAACATTTAAAACTGTCTTAATAAGACTGTAACCATCAAAACATGTCAGCTCAAGTAAGTATTGACTTGGACAAAGAGATTTATCCCAAAACATTTATCTACYTTAACAGGTCAAGTCTGCTTTTATTTCCATACCCTTTAGTCTCCCAGTACCCCCAKAACTGGAACCCAAATACTCAATTTCACTACTAGGTTTGCTGAAATTTAGCCTAGGCAACCTGGCTTAGGACCACCCTGGCCTCCAACAGGTCAGTGTGTCTCAGGGAACTCATTGGTCTGATTGCCTTGAACTGGGAGATACCAAGTCCAGGTTAACTTCATTAAAATGGAATAAAACTTTGGTAGRTTGGTAACACCTGGGTCTGTAGAAAAGCCATAAGATCCTCATCCTGCTTCCCCTAAATCCCTCTCAGCCTGACTTTCCCACCTCTTTGGATCAGCTTTGTCAGCATGAACTGCACAATGCAGGGAATGGAACTCAGTGCAATATTCTTCTGTTAAATCAATTCCTATTACAGTTCCAATCTGTTTTGTAGCTTCTTTAAAAATAAAATTAAAAACAAAAAGAAAAACGTTTCCCCTGTTGTGATTTTTTTTTTCTCCCCCTGCTCCCTATCTCCTCCCCAGGGCCTCAGCTTGTGCCTCTGTGTAAGTCCTGGGGTCCTGGGTGTCAAATGTCAGGCCTTGTACAGAGCTGTCAAAGAGGAGAATAGGCTGAGATGATTGATGACTGCAAAGCCTGAAATCCAAACCTCTGCTGCAAATGCTTCTTTTACAAAAAAGCTGGGGCAACCCACAGTGGCTATATTCAAGGTCAGCTCGCATACCATTACACCCACCGCTTTGGGCTTCTAACAAGCCAACGCATTCATGGAGGATTTCTTGTCTCTCTGTCCCTGTGTGCGTCTCTCTCTCTTTCTCGCCCTCCCCTCACTCTCCTGGCAACCCCCTGCCAAAATTTTCAAGCACTTAATCCCAATAAAAAAGGCAT
>NW_026623712.1:500687-502612 GCF_030028575.1 Malurus melanocephalus | reverse complement strand
TTTTTTTTTTGTTACTAAAGTAACTGCCCTGAAGCTGATCTTGGCCTGTGAGAACACTTTCTGTGGGAGAAAGGACATATGCTGTCACTAAAACTAGAATGATTTCCAAAAAATCCCAGCATATGTTAAAAAATAAGGACCGAAAATTGAAGGAAAAGGTTTTCAAACACTCCAGCATGCACACTAGGCAAAAGGGGAGACGCTGCGTGCAAGGAGAAATTTTTAGGGTTCTGATTTGTACTCAGAAAGTGTCTGTTCAAAAGAGGTGAGACATGAGAGTTAAAGTATTAATAGTATTTTACTCTGTAGCTTTAACTCCACAGACAGCTCCTTTAGCTCTTTCAATAGTGTCTTACAAAACATGAGGAATTTTATTCCCACTTTACACCTGGGTAAATCGAGGCATMAAGTTGTTATGGTTTATTGGCCCCATATCTGCCTTATCAGAAAGGATCCCATTAATTTAGCAGGGTAGGACCTGTAGGCACTTGAGCTGAAGTCAGGATGTGAACAGCAGAGCAGAAATGCAACCATACCAGGTAGCTAATTCCATCCTCTGTGCCATGTTGAGAAATAACACACCTTCCTACAGGACACCAGAACAAACAGAAAATTGCTGTGGCACTCAGCAAAAGTTCTACAGTGTTATTCCCCTTTTAAAATCCATCAGTCCTATTGCTGACACTCTGCGAGAATCAAACTCTGATATGCCTGCCTTGCACACTATTTCTAAGTGAAAGTCTATTTTTACAGGCACTTAAAATATTCCGTTCAGCTCCACAGCAGCATCTCCTTACGATGAGACAGAGGCACCCCGTTTCCTCAGACAGGTGAGGACCAAAATAAATAACAGAAACAGCGTGCGCAACTGTGAAATCAATTTAGAATTTAATTGCTGAAAACCATCTGACAATAAACTATAACAGTGCATGAAATGGTCCTGTAATGGAAGTGGTRGCTATTCCCGGAGTCATTTAGAATTAGTTGTGGATAAAGCACAAGATTGCAGTAGSAGACTGGGCTAGATACTGGCCCCAGCAAATAGACAGATGACTTCTTTGCACCTTTAATTGCTATCATTCAAGACCAGCAGCATATTCTCTCATGAGGATGCCAAACAAGCCACGTGATCCAAATGCTCTTTGGTACAAGCTGATCTGAGTTGCCCGTAGGGCTATCACAACAGGCTTCCTGGCACAGAGTGACAGAATGGGAATGCCTGGGCAGATTCAGGCTTTCTGAAAAGCACTGGGKTTATTCTGGTTTGGGGAAAGGGGAYGAAGACAGGGATTGCTGTTGTTTTTCCTAGATGGYTCATTTCATAACTGTACACAAATACATCCTCAGCTCTGCGGCCCTCATTGTGAAGTTTATACAGTGAGAGAGACAATCCACATCCAGACAGGAGCAGGAAATAAAAACAGAACTATCTCTGGTAAGAAAAACTGGAAACTTGCTGGCTGTGGCTTCAGCAGGTRAAGTTTAGCTTGGGTTGGGAAAACTGGCCTCAATGTGCAGCTAATCAAGTTTCACAGCAAATGTAGGATAGAGCTTAGCTACATCACAAGAATCTGGCTCTGGAAATGACCTCATGAGCCTCACTCAACTTCTCCATCCCTCAGTTTCTCCCTCTGCAAAAGAACAGCAACAATTACCTTCATTAAGTGCTTTCCAAGCATTTCATAAAAAGCAAGATACTGCTCTTATCACTATGCAGATGGCCACAACTGTCATAATCAACTATCAGATGATAGTGACAGTCTCAAGGATTCCTCTCCAGCCCATACTTAGCATACRGTTAAATATCAAACCATGTTTTAATTTCTATATTTGAGGATGTCACCTCCTATCTCTAAGCATTTCTCAAGTAGTGGTTAATTTAAAGGGCTGAAAAAATGCCATTTTTCTCATTCAAACAAGCAAAG
>NW_026623712.1:462637-500577 GCF_030028575.1 Malurus melanocephalus | reverse complement strand
AAAGCCCACAACTGATAGAGATTAGAGCAGTGGGAAGAACATGACAGTGATATCAGAACAGAGGAAATAACATGTTAATGACATTCAATATTCTCCCTGTGTCAAGTCATCAGCATTTTTATTGCCACTTTTCCTCCGAATACAGTATCAGAATTTATTGAGACAATCTGTCTCCATCACCTGTGATATAATATATTTTATTCAATAAGATATGGAATAATATTTATCTTTCAACTCCAATGACTAGTTTTAAGGGCAATAACAGCTTTTTACACAGCACTTACAAGTGTAGGGTTTGTAAGTTTTTATGCCAGATCTAAGGGCTTTGAAGGCTTCCCACCAGGTAGAGAACAGGGAAACCAGTTTTCTGATTGTTTGCCTTTGCTGTGCTACTCATTCATAAAATAGCTGGTGCCAAAAGACAAAACAAATGGTCTGAATGCAGCTCCTGTGAGCTGGTTCTTAATGGAAACTGAGKCTAGAAGAAGCTGGTCCTTGCCATAAATTCAGCAACTCAGCAGCAGAGCCTGTGTCTGATCCCCAAGGAGGAAGAGGACAGCCAAGAAAAACGCCCCACACTATTACAGAAGGAAGGCAAGCAGAAGAGAAGCTGGAAGAGTGAAATGAAGAAGGCTGAGGGTTTGTCATCCCTGCCATGGAGTGTGTGTCTGCAATCGAACCAAACCAAGCCAGCTTTTCACTCTTGGGCAGCAATAAGAGCACAACCTTGCAAGTGTAAATACCATCATCACCACTCCTGCAAGGGTTTGGGTTCCTCCTGTCTCCCGAGGCAGCTGTATTTTGCAGGGCCATTCCCCCGGGCTGGGGGTGATGCCATGGAGGGGAAGCCTGGCTGTCTCTGCCAGACTCCACCTTCCTYCAGGGCTTTCTTACCAGCAGTCTGGCCACCTTTTGTTGATCCTTGGTCATCTTAGGTCATCTTGGTCATCTTGGTCACCTACTCAACCACTCTGACATTCACAGCATCCCTTAAAAAGCTGTGATTCTCTCCACAATCAGCCCTAAGCAGCCTGAGTGAATCAGCATGGGAGCTGGGGTTGGATTCAAATCAACTTCCTCCATGTACCTGGGGCACAACCAGTCTGCGACATTTATCCTTAAAAAAAGGAGAGGAGCAAGAGGAAGCAGAAACACAAAGGGGGCTTTGGAAGGGGAGGATCCTTTTGTTTGTTTGTTTTTTTAATTTGGGTTTTGGGGTGTTCTTTTCTTCTCTTTTTGACGGGGAAAGAAAACGCAGTAATGCAAGGAAGGAGATGGGGACCAACTTTGAAATACAGCCACATCTGCTCCTGGTCTTGCTCTCCTCCATTCCCTCAATCACTCTACAAGAGAAGGCAGTGTACTTCAAATCATTTCCTGCCTGCAGCATCCTGATAAAGGCAGGTTTCCTGCTGCCTGCCCGGTGAGCTGGCACTCTGTCCTGCGCTTGTTCCCCTTGACATGTCCTAAGGCCTTCAATCAACCTGCTCTGCAGATCCTGTGGCTAGCTGTGATCAGAGACAACAGATGCTATCAAGGCCAAGAAGTAGCTTTGCTCATGCCTACAACAGCATCCAAGGCAGCCAMACCACCCCCCAAAACCAGTGAATCCCTCCCAGCCCTACTTTCCTGCCCTCTTTTTCAAGCAGGTCCAGCTTGGCTGCCTGGCTAAAGCTGCCTTCAGCAAGGGATTGCACTGCCTGGGCAGCCCTGGCTCATTCTTCTTGAGTGGCATTCCTGCTGCCTGCCAAAGAGAAAAATCACTTGGCTAAAAGTGAGGGCAATCACTCCCCCACTAGCCAGAGCTTTGGAAAGTGGCTGAAGAGTTCTCTTGTTCCCTTTGTGCAACTCCCGGCTCATCAGGGACAAACTGATACAGGGAGTCATTCCAAAGCTGAGGCTCTCAAAAGCTGATGCTGGAGGAGTGAGAAAAATATCAGGAGTGAGAAAAATATCAGGAGAGAGCAGAGAATAACCTGACAGTGTCAGGGTAGGAAAGCACTCAGGATTTTATAATCCAAGGGTCTGTGTGCCTATGCATGCCGCCAAGGTAGGAGACTTCTGGAGTTGTGTGCACACCTCTGGAAACCTAGAAATGCTGATCCACCTTCTGCTAATACTATTCCTCAAAAAAAAAAAACCTACTTCTCCACACGACTGACCCACAGCTCAGAGGGTGTGGTGGAAATGTGACCATTCAGGGTCCCGTTCCCTYTGTGCTCCTCGCCCTGTGCCAAAGCAACAGGTACGAGAGGGCCACATCTGCTTGGCAACAGGCAAATGTCATTTCCAAGCACATCATGCTCAGCCTTTGTCCCTGTGGTCACATCCATCTCCACCTTCTGCCAGTTTATACCCTTTAACTCATCCCCTCTCAAACAGCCAGTGGCAAATATAAACCTTGTTTTTGAAGTTGTCTTTCAGGGGCTGATGCAAAGGCCGCAGMGGGCGTCGGGGCCTGCTCCCCAGCCGAGCTCACCCCAGCTCCCCGTGGATCACAGGATTTTCATATTTTCACTATTCCAGTGCTGGAATSCTGCCTCTGCTCACACCCAGATGTCCAGGGTAGAGCCATGGTGGAGGSGCACACAGGGCAGCGTGGGGCTCTGCAATGGAGCCTCCTCCCACACCCACCCAAGCAGACAGGGGCTGGTGCTGCCATAGAACCCCACCAGGCTCACAGAGGTTTTTTATCCCTCCTCTGTCACTCCCCTTTGCTCTCTGTGTCTCTCTCACACACTCCTCCTCTCTCCCCAGCAGTGTGGCTCCTTGCCAGCACATTGCACTGCCTCCGGGTATCTCTCACTCCCGTGCTTGGCTGACTCTTTACTCACCTGACCCCACTGGATCTTTCTGATTTCATTCCTGCCTTCCCTTTAGGCACAAAACTTGTCATTATTACATTTTCCACTCCCCGCTGGGCTGTTGCTTTGCCTTCCTAATAACTCAGGGTACTTTCAAGTAATTTGGGGTGTTTAATTTGAATCTTTCTTTTCTTCTCCCTTAGTTCTGAGGGAGTTGGCAGGCGTGGAGAGAAAAGGAAGCTGGTATTTCCCTCTCTGCACACRTGCACACATCATGTGCACGTTCTGGTGATAGATACAGGTAGTTTATATGCATTTAAATACATGGTTTGATTGCTGTGAAGTTCTGGCCACTCCTTTCTTCTGTGGCACTGAGAAKCTGGGCTCTCATTGCTTCCTTTGCACAATTTTTTACTTCAGAAAAGAAGACAGAGAGGTCTTTTGTGACTCGCTTGCAGAAACTGCTTTCCTTGCCTCTGCTGCCTCCCTCACACACCTCCAACAGCATCAGCCTGGTCAAAGGAAAGAGGGAAATCTTGAGGGAGGGGTAGAAAAAAAAGATCTGCTCCAATTATTTGGCATCCTATCCTCATTTACTGTGCACACATTATCACAGTCTCAGCTCGTATCAGAAATGTGGTGTGAGCAATACAGGCTGGATTAGGCCCATTGTATTTATTCCAATGGAAGTACCTGCAGAGTTTTACAGGGTTTCAAATATTGCAAAAGCATTAGAAATAAAGCAAACAGGTGGACTTTTATTAAAAGCAAGCAGGCCTCAACTTTGTAAGCATGTAATAGCAGAYGATGAACATAGGAAATGTAAAACTTGSAWGGGGAGGGGGCATGCAAGCACCCAYCAAACTTTCATTTACAGCWTCAGCTCCCAGTCTCATGCCTGATACATGAAATTAAACTGTGATGGGACACTGAGATGGGCTTGTTCTCTCTTCCATTTCCCAACCTGCTGGACACGGGAGGAGGCCCTGAACATGATTTTGGATATGACTGTTGGAYGATCTGTTTCCTTCCCCCTGCGTCACTGCAACACTGGCAGCGCTGCAGACCCATTTTTTGATATAAGGAMTCGAGCATCCTCAATATCAAGACAGATTTATTGCTTGGCACTCCTAAACCCAGGGTAATTTGCCCTCAGAATACAGTTAAGAATTGGAGAATTGGAGAATTTTGCACAAGACTCTGTCTTTTCTACACCTTTTATATAACTAAGAGAAAKGGAAGACAAGTCCCACAAAACAGAAGACTGGATTTTTATCACTGCTGAAAGTCATCTGACTTCACAGGAGTATCTTCAGCATTACAAAAACACACACAAAAATTAATCTGACTTCCTTCAAAAAGTTTCCAGAGGCCAAACTGARGAAACACTGAATAAGCTGCTGAAAATGGACATTGCCCTGATCTCCAAGAAACCTTTGGACATCCAAATTCTACCCACGTCTGTAAGCCTCATGTCTCTTACTGGATGATTTTGAGCTCTTCAGAAGAAAATCTGAAGCTGTACTCTGGCAGGTTTCAAGYTGGCCACCTACACAGCCATCCAAGCTAAGCAAATTGTTTGGGTTCTTTCTGCAGACCGCAGACAAAAGTTGCCCCTTTGACAGSACAGTTCTTCCCTATAAACTACCAGAAGCTCTATTTTTCCTGTTTTCTTTGAAACAGAACTAAYGACACCTTTCAGGTATCCCCATGGCACGTGGTGGTGGATGTGGGTGATGTAACAGACCCCTGCCAGTGCCAACTGGCACAGGCACACCAAGAACAMGTTAAATTTACTAATCCCTTTTCAAATGATGCAAATTGCTAAGTCAGTTCTAATGCCAACCTGCCTGCTTCTCCTCAAACAGAGAATTTAATATAGCAGAGGTCCCCTGAGAAGGAAAAATAGATTAACCACCCCCCTAAAACTTTGGTASTTGGTTTTACATACTGTGAGCCTCAGGCTGCTACTTGAATTTCACTTCAAACGTTTGCTGCAAAGTATCAGCTATTTTTTCCTATCCGCCTGGTTACTCTTTAAAGGAGAAAATTTCATTAACAAACCATGGATATAAAATATGAAATCAGAGATCAGCTACTGCAGAGAAGAAGCCAAACATCACTAAAAAGGATTAGTTTCTTTCACTGTCTAGAAATTTCTCATGGAAGACCTTGGCTGCCCTTTTGATATTAAAACTTCCTAACAAGTATTACACAGGAGTTTTAAATTAGAACTTGCTGTCATTGGGACAGTTATAAACTCTTAAATATGTCCCTTTGCAAGTTGAGCTCCTCCAAAATGCATGTATTCACAGTGGAAATCATTGGGAAATGGGTGTGTGTTTGTGGAAAACTGCCAGTCGGACCCATTAATTACGGCAGGAGTTCTGCCAGCTGATTTATAAAATGAGCACCCAAGTTATTCCAATTAATTCCCATAATTCCACTCTGGATAGCAAACCACTAGTCAAAGCAAAATAAAGTTTGCTCCCAAGTGTGACCTAGGAAAACCAATTTTCTTCCCTAGGGTGAATTCAGTAAAGTTCCTCTGGTTTGTGCTGGGGGAGAGGATCATTGCTTCCCAGGTTGCTTTCTAATTAATAATTATATATAGTGCAGTTGGGCAAGGTTACAGGCCCCCTCCAGTGCCAGTTGGCACGGAAGCACCGGGAACATTTGAAATTTATTAATCCTTCTTTTTCCAAAGATGCAAATTGCTTTCAAAAGGAAAAAAAAAAAAAAAAAAAAAAAAAACCAGAGAGGAGAGAGCAGCACTATGAGTTTTAGGCACAACCATGAGTCAGGGGCAAAGGCACCTGCCTGCCACTAAGAAATATTGTCATTTCCATTTTCATGGCTTTCTTTTGCCCTTTACCTTCTGATGTTGGCCACATTCCCAGCCATCACCTGAAAGCCTAAACAGTGTTCCAGGAAGCTGTAATGTGCTTGTGTGTGTGTCTGTGTGTGTGTAAAGGACTTTTGGCTCCCTTGAATGTCTGTATCAGGTCTAGGAACACATGAACTGTGACTAGCATACCAATCACCAGAGGTAACTGGAAACTCTATTTTCCATGGAAATTTAAAATTTGTATGTGAAAAGTCAAAWCGTTCTGGTGTTTGAGCATTCTGTTTCAACAGGACATCAAGGTTTTCTGCAGAGCTAACATTTTATTTCAAAGGGGGAAAGGGGAAGAGTATATTGTTAACTCAGAAACACTTTCAGACTTTCAAGAGAAATTCCAAGCAGGCTGCTAATAACACTTCAGTGGGATCTGGCATAATTGAAAACTCCACTGGAGCCAATCAAGTTAAGCCAGTGTAAAAATGGAGTAAGCGAAAAGAAGCCGGTCACGTTAAAATGGAACAAATTTATAAAACCGCACTTCCTTTTCACCTGTTGTAGAGGGTCTTTCCCCCCCCYGCCCAGGGAGTCAATCTAGTCTTCATTCAACTTCAATTCCATTTTCTACTTCGYAAGCCCATGAGCAATGTGGCACTTCTGGCTTTGAAAGCTTTATAAGAACAAGTTTTAAAAAAGTACTGAGACAATATTTTCCTAGAAAATATTTTTGTTCTAAACATTCAACTTCTGGTTTGGACTGTAAGGGTTTGGCTTTTAGTGCAGGAGAGTGGAGCCAAGCAGAACCTGACTCTACAACCTGCTATCCAATAAACTGTGGGTTTTCCAGAAGAACATATTACATGTGTTYTGTGTCATCATATATTGGGTTCTTCACGTCCATGATGTCACAGCCTCCCAAAGCCACAAACAAGAGAAAGTTTACTCAGGTCAATTGCAAATCTTCCCCCCCCCTCCCAAATTTTTCCTTTGTTTGTTTTATTCCATTTCTGACAACAATAATCTCCTTTAATTGCCAGTTCTGCCAGTCGCACAATGGACCTTGCCTTCTGTTATCTGACCAGTAGAGCTCATAATTAGTGCTTAATTATAGTTTATAGAGCCACTTTGGTCTGATAGGAAAAATCTGCTTTGTTACAGTCAATGAAGTATTTAAAGCTACGTCCAGGGTTGGGATAGGTTTATTAAACACTTGGGTAAGCAATAATAAACTAACATTGACTGAGAAACTCAATAGCTTTCTTTTATGCATTGGTTTAAAAAAAAAAAATTAAAAAACAGATAGAATTAAAAATAACTTGGCATGGTAATGGAATGTCTCCGCTAAGAACATGCGGCTGCCAGTGGGGTCTATCACATTGGATGTAACTCAATCTCAGCTCCAGAAAAGAGCACTTTGCAAAATATGTGGCAGCATCATTGCTATTATCTGCAAAGGAGGAGGGAGAAMGAATTCGCTAAGGTCCTTCAGTCTGTTCAGAGCTAAATAAAGAATGATACTGCTGAGTATGGGTGTGTTTCTAGGGGAAGCTGCCAGAACTAATGAAAAAGCATGGAGTTGATTTTCCYTTTAATTTTACTTCCCCGCTTTCCAAGTCGTTCAGGGGAAATTGCAGATTGTCCTGAAATCATGACAATTTGGAGTTTTCCACAGCAAATTCTGATACCAACAGAAACACATTTTATCTGCCTGCAGGTGCCCTAACACCTATCAGCTCACTCAGACAATATTATTCCAGGCTTGGTTCCAGTAGGTCTGCCAGGCCACACAGACTGAAACAGGGAAAAGTGAAATAAAATAACAAATGTTGAGGAACAGAGGAGGGAAAGGATTGTGCAACATCATTTCTCACTAGTTTTCATGGCAGGCAGTAGCCTGTCTAACCAGATCATTCACCCTTCTATATCAACAATAAGATTWAGAGGTGCCTTTTAAAAGACACAATAACTTATTTTGGCAGGCATGATATTCGTAAGGGAAATTATTTTAAAGATCTGCCTAGGAATTTAGTGTTTTCTGGGGGTGATGATGACTGTTGAGTGACAAACCACCAATTATTTCAGTTATATCAGCTCCCCTCCTCATTCAGGTGTTTTTCTCACTTCTTTCCTCTTCTCCTGAAAATGTGATGCACTTTTCCATTTCAAGATGCGAGCCTCTTTTTCAAAGCAACGTGGGGGTTTTTCAGCTGTTCTTGGAAAAGAGAGAGAAAAAAAAAAAAAAAGAAATAAACTTGCCAAAATGAAATCACCAAAGAAGTTGGGGGTTTTTTGGAGTGACAACAGCAYCCTTCCTTGTTTAGCTGTGGACAGATGGAAAGCCACTGAAATGTGCAGTTTCAGTCTACAGTAGGTTTATTCCTCTCATAAGTTTTATTTCTTTGTCAGGGAGGGCAWTTTCATCATTCTTGAAATAAACAGCTAAACAGATGATTTATTCACCACACAGGGTAGACGGGTGATTATGTTTAACCTTTTATACACCTGGTGGTGGCTATTTAAACGGACTTGGATTAGAACAGGATTGGACACCTCTGAAAGTTGCCTCTCCCTGCTGCTATTGAGTTTTCTTCTGTTTCTTCCCAACTGATGAAGTCATATTGTTATCAGTGGTGTGTATAACGCTGCAAYATGGTATCACCATATCTTGGGGAAATGGAATTTGCACGGGATGCCTGTGCTGAGCTCACCGATGAATTCCTATTGTCCATTATCGTTTATATCTAATATGAACCGTTCTACACAGCTTGTCTCTAATCCCCATGCTTGTTAAGGAGCTTAAAGAGTAAAATCAGTTGATTTCAGGGCCTTTTGGAGTTCAAGGTCAAAGTGATTATTTCCTTTTTTTTTAAAGGAATGGACTCATCACAGTTTCCAAAGTTCAGTTCTTTCCTGGTTCCCTAATTAGAAGCCATACCAAGAGCATATCTGGAGGCTTTTATACATGAGATCAACCCCTTGCCCTGGGACCAATTATGGAAAAATAGCTTTACACATTTCACTGTTTGAATGCCCGATGATCATACATGCTGTAGTGCTCTGTAGTGAAACCACGATWAAAATCATGCCATTAGCAGTTTTGGTCCATACCACTATTGTAGTTYAAAACAAACACCAGAACTTAAGCATATCAAGCAGCACTCACATATAGAGAGTCATGACAGGTACTTGCATGTATGAAGTCACATTTATTGGAAACTTAAAAAAAAWAWWTTTAAATTAAGTCAMTTCCAGATTTCCCTCTCTCAAACATCTCACACTTCCCCTTAGCAAAATGCATGGGGAAACGCATAAAGAAATTTTTTAAATAATCTCAGTTTTCAAGGAAAACCAGATATTTCCACAGAAAGTATACGTTTGCCATGATTTTTGTGTTTGCTTGTTTAGTTAAAACCTGCTCTTCTTCAGGTACATATAAACATACCTTTACACAAATTCCGAATTTGTGCACACTGCTGGTAGAAAAGCATGGTTAAATAAATAAGATCTGGAATTGCGGCTATCCAGTCTTTACAGCCCAGACATATATTTGTAGCTATCTTGCAGGTAGGTATAGATATACATATCATGTAGATATGCCAACACAAGTGGGCAGCAAGGGGGTGAACCCACTGCCAGAACATGTCCCCATGTCTAAGGTAAAGCCTCCTGGAACCAGAGGGTTTCTGTCAAATTTAAGCAGAATCCAAATGAGTTAAAGCAAGGGTCAGAGATTAGAAAGGATTGCTCAGGATTCAGAAGAGAGCTTTACATTCCCSTTTTTGAGAGCTAATAAAGCATCTAATGCAGGAATGCCCCTAAAATGCTCTTATTGCTCCCTCTGCCCATCAGTGCTCTGGTCCCGTGGTTGCTGYCAATGTCCTGGTTACTGACCTCCTATTTACCTCTTTAGCAACCCAGAGATATTGAAATGAAAGGCATGGGGTGTGCCTGAGCTGGTGAGACACAATTATCTCTGCTGGGCTCAAGCCCAGGTACAAAGCAGCTGTAACACAGGGAGAAACCCAGGGAGTCCTTTAAGGGATCTTCCATGCCATGAGCACTGGAAAACTTTGCAAAGCCCTGCTCTCTCTAGAAGCATATTAGGAATTCAGAGCAGGCAGTATCAGCATTTATCAGACATTTACCTTGTAAGAAAGTGCTGTCTAAGCGTGACTTCGTAAGTGGTTCCATCCTCTTGAAACACCGCTGAAAACCTGATGGAGAYGGCTCTGTTACTCTCACCAGCTTTGCTCAGCACTTTACCCCAGGACAAAACACTTGACTTCTCTTTTTTTTTTTTCTTTCTTAAAGTCCATAATGAAGACCAAATACCACTTCTTCCATTAATTAGCACGGTGAGAGAGTCACAGACCCCCTTTGATCCTTTCAACTGGCGCTGATGCTCAGAACCCACTGCATCTAAGCCCCTAAACCACTCACAGTATATGTCCTCCTCCTCCTCCTCTGCTGTGCCCAGCTCACAGAAAAGGGTTGATACCAGGTCAACAGGGTCAGGATCTGCTGTAATCCTGCAGGAGAGTTCAGGATGGAGTCTAAGCATATCAAGAAAAAAAAAAAGATGTTACCTCTCACACAGATCTTTTTTTTCTGAAGTGATTTGGCCCCAGGTTTCACAGATACTCCCAGGGCAGGACATCCYAAAGGAATACCAACAGCATTAGACTTCACAGCCATATTATTTCCTTGGAATATTACTGAAGGAAATATAACCTTGTAAAAGGACTTAAGTGTCCCATAAGTGGTCCTGGCCCTGTTCAGTGGTAAAAGTTTTGCAAGATAAAAAATAAAAATACGTTCTGTGACCAGTGGCACTAATGATCCCAAGTTTCTTCAAGCACGYCCTACTCTTTGTCTAAATCACCGTGACACAATAATCCACCTCTAAACAATCCAATCTGTACGTCTGCACTGCCTGAGTTGTCCTTTCTTCCAGCAGGAGAACCCTCCCCTCCACCAGCTGTAAGTTCTCAGAAAACATTTAGCATCATAATGGTAATAAATACCTCCACTCCTGTGCCAAATTTTGCTGAAACTAACCAGCAAGTTGGAAACTTATGGGTGAGAGGCTGGCAGATGGATGGACAGAATCAACAATACGTTACCAGATATTAACAGGTTCTTCCCCAATGCCATTTTAGCTTAATTGCTCATATCAGCACCTTCTCAGCTAAACAGATGAGCTGCATCATGGCCAACAGATCATGAAATAGGACCCTTGTTGAGCCAATAAGGGGAAATGGGTAAAGGAGTTAATGACCTACAATTTGAATCAATCCTTACCAGCTTTTTAAATTCAAACAGCCATTAAAAGTAATTCCAAACAGATTTTATCTGCCATAATAGTGACTAGCATGCCCAGAGATGGCATTTAAAGTGCCCAGTCACTAAATTTCATGGTGTTTTATAAATCAGCATCAACACTGTGAATTACTTCTGAAAGCAAACTTGGCCTCTTACAAATTCTGGGACCAATTCTGAGAACACAGAAATGTTTCTACCCACTTACAACAGCCCAGGAGCAAGGTTAGCCTAAATGTCTAAAATATTTGCTTTTATAAACCCCACAGAAAAGCAATTCAGCGACATTCCAAAGGGAAAGAGGAAATGGCCATCAAACCACTTTCATTTCACCTTGGAACAAGGGATGTGTGTCCYTGGCAGTCCATCAATGCAGGGGCAGAAGAAAAATGTCTGTTCTCACCGTGCCAGGAGCACACAGCAGGAGATGGGAATGTGAGAGTAGCAGCGAAGGAAGCAATGGGGAGAAGAGGTGGGTTGAGGTAGTGATAAAAAAAGTTCAACCTAACAAGGCAATGAACATATCCAGCYCATATCAAAAAAGATGTATAAGGCTGTAATGTATTGACAAATCCCTCACCAAGCCAAAATGCAAGTTGCAACTTGAAAACCTAAAGCAAGCACCCACTTGTAAAAATAGACCCTGCAGCACTGATTCCAGCCCCACTCAGCCAACTCAGAWACTGCTCCTTTGCATGAAGCACGGACAGCTTATTTCTGAGAACTCATCTCCCTGAGTAAAAATGCAGAGTTTCTTCCCAGCTCTATTAAGGAAACATGCCAGTTTCAGGCTTCCAACAGGGAAAAGGAATAATAATAATAAAAAAAGAGTTTATAAATTATGAAAAGCAAGTTGACAGTGTGTCCTTATAAATATGAAGATTACCTATGCTATCCTCATGAATCTGAAAAGTCACAGTTTTAGAAAAAATGGTGAAAACTACAGATTCAGCAAACTGAAAAATAATGGGCGAGTTTTGCTGACCAGGGAATAGTCTGCAATTTAGTTCTTTTCTTGTTTAACATTTACTGTATATTTCACCATCCAGAAATATTATTATGTTTACAGGAAAAGCCCCATTTTCCACAGAAAGGTCCCACTATTGACAATAAGAATATCACAGTGAAATACAGTTGGMTACTCAAGAATATCCTCTGAATCTACTTAAAGTCCCCAAGGAAATTCCTCTTATTTCCAAAAACAAAAATATTTGTTATGTCAGCCAGTATATATCGACACATAGATATAGATGAGTACCTGTATGAAAAAATCCCAGGTAGAGTTTCATGCTTACAGGGTTACTATTTCTAACAGGTCACCAAATCACTGTGTTAGAAAGTTTATGGCTAAATGATGGACTGATTGGTGTAACAGAAGACAGACACATGCAGAGAAAAGTGTGTCCTTTCTCCCATCTGATTCTAAATATGAAGCAYATTTTAGACTCTAAGATATGCTGATCTCAACTAAAGAGCCTGGGCACTGCTGTTGCTAATATTTATTCTTGTTCCCAGCCATAGCAGAGATCCACTTCATTTTCATATTCACTAAACTCACTGGAGCCTGATGTGTCTCATCCAACAAAAGGTTTGAAATTTCTAAAATTTCTAAAAATCTCAAATCCATAGCTCTAGATTGAAATGAAAGCTTCAATTTCCGGAAAATTTTCACAGATTTAGAATGGATAAAACACTTCCTTATCAAATGTCAGTTTAAAACTTCAGCATCAATTAATTTGCACAGATTTTGCAACAAAAAGACTATGCATTTCATTGATATGGGTCACTTAATGCTTTTAAAGCTTCCAAATTCTGTTGCAATATTGAGGGGCTGAGAATTAARTTGAAGCTGCCCTTTTGTAGCAACAGAAGATAGTCAGACTTCCCGAAACTTCCCCTGGTGTCTGCTGAACCCAGCTTTGGYTTACTTGGGAATTATTTTTTGAAACACACCAAGTTTTCTCTATTAGTGCTGTATAAATATCATCTCCAGTGCAGAACCTGGAGGGAGTTTGRGAGTATGACTTAATCTGAATAACTAACATGCATTCAGAAGTTTGGTTTGGAAAGTAACTGAGAATACTGAATAGATTCAGCCAGCCCTTCCCCTTTCTTTGATTACACAGCTTTGTGCTTTGTGAGGAAGACAAGTTTTCTTCACCACAAAAACAATCTTTGCAATCTGAAAAGGTGCCTGTCAAATCTGTGCTCATCTTCAAAGTCCTATTGAATTTTGGAAGTAGAGAAATAAAGAAATGTTGTAAGAAAATTTTAAGAAGAGTAATAATTTTGAATTATTAAGCAAGGTTGAAATTTACATTTTCTATTTTCTGATTTGTGGCCCAGTTCAGCCTAAATTGGAGAATGAGCACAGGGAAGTTGTGAATCAGCAGTGGCAGCATCTCATTATSCATTCATGGGTCACTTGGTTTTGGTTTGTTACGAAGCATCCAAAATGTAGTGTGGGTTTTCATCATTAAATAAAAGTATTTTGTTGCCAACAACTTCATAATAATTTTCTCATTTATGTTCTCAATGCAAGTTTTCCACAGTGTACATTTCTCCTCTAGGAAGAACCTCAAATTTTCTAGCCCAGCTCTAAAAAAAAAAAAAAATATGGATATGTTCCTTCCTTCACAGGAAAATTTGGTGTCARTTGTACCCTAGAATTGTCTTTGGTTGCAGCCAGGTTCACCCCAGCCTCCAGGAGTGGATGCAGCAGCCAAACTGGGATTTGGCTCGTGCCATCCCATTGTGGCRGCTCCACCACTGCAGGGCTCGCAGCACCCCACCAGAATTAGGGACCTCTCTCCCATTTTGGTGACTCTCCAAGTCCTGGCTGTACCAAAGCTTTGGTTTGTGCTGTGTGAATCCAGAACAAATCCCTGGGGATCAGCAAATGGCTTTTAAAAAGGATTTGATSGGCGAGTTCAGCTTTGCTGCGTTTGTCGCTCGGTTCGGAAGGTGACACGTCCAACGTGGCATGACATGACACAGCCGAGTGGCTGGGGTGGGGACAACGGGGCTGATCCGGGGCAAAACTCCTGCCCTGCCACCAAAACCAACCCAGATTTCATTCCTCAACCTCCAGCAATTCAATAGGCTTTGACCGTGAGCTGGGGGAAAGGAGGAAGAAGCCAGCCTCCCAAAATTGATTTCATTCCAGGTAATACTTCTTACACGACAATCTGTTCCTTTCAGAAGGACACAGATTAGGGAAGTATTTGGTCAAGGGGCAGTAGAGGGCACTCCAGGCCAGATCAGGTTAAGTTTTGGTCACTTTATCTCTTCTTGTTGACGTAAATGCTTGAGGCCATGGCCTGGGGTTTTCCTGCAGAAATGTGTTTACAAGCAGGTCAAGGACTTGCAGACAGATAACCATTAGCAAAACAACTTTTCTATTGACAAAAGAGCACAGAATAGCRTGCTGGCAGATGAATTCTCTTGTTTCATTAAATGAAATTTTAAAAAAGAGAAAGCAAAAGACAWGTTAAATCAAAGGGCTGTAGCCCATCTGAATCTCACAACCAGTTTTCTCACTAGAATTTTTAAGGATGTGACTTGCTCCCTGTCYGCTTGCAAAATGACACCGAGGACTTAGGCCAAAGTGCTGTGTTCAGTGATAAATCGAGCTGGGATTTACTACTGGTCAGCAAGCGTGTGAGGCTTGTTAGCAGAATTGTTAACTCCAGTTCTGTTTTCAAATGAGAATTGCTTGAATGTCTCCAGCCTGAGGAAACACTTTGGGAATCTCACCTGGTTTCAGGTTTCCTTACAAATCTTCCCAAACTGGCAGTCCTGGTCCCATCCCCTGCCTCCCCCYTCTCCAGCCCCCAGCAGGTTCATCAAAAGGTTTTGCCAAAGTTCAGGAACCTTTCAAGCAAACTCAGCCRATTTATGGGTTTGTGGACAAAGCACCAGAGAGCTGCAGCTGCGGCTCAGGGGGACACGGGTGGGTCAGGCTGAGTTTTGCCCTCATGTTCAGGGTCCTCTCACAATTCCCAGCCTCAGTCAATGGATGCCAATATTTTCAGAAAAATGTAACCAGCCAAGATTTTTATAGCCACATCTAGCCAAAAGAGCTACTCTGTGCACACACAAAAAGACGGGATTCTAAACAGCCGTGAATTCAGCAGAAAAAAAAAATTAACCGAAAGTAGGAGAGAAAACTGCCACTCAAAACCCCAAGGTTATTTGCTACCTGTCAKTCAGGGTTAGGATATAACCAGAGGAGGAAGTGGCTTCTGGGAAAGCCTTGTTCAGTCTTTCTGGAGGAATTTGTGGTCTGTCCTGTGTACAGTTTGTGGTATCTGAGTCACAACCTGACTCCGAGTCATGCAGGGCTCTAAACGACAAACGCTGTCTCTCTGACGGAGGCTGAGCATTACTCAGAAACCAAATGTGTGTGCACTTGGGAGAGCTGGGACATTTAATGCCCAAACARTAAAGCAAGCTAAACAAAATGAGCTAAGCCAACTGGAATCAGCAGAAGAGGGTTCGTGTAACTCATCTGCCTGTACAAGCGGATTAAAATTCAGCCTGAGGTGYGAGCAGCTCCATACATGAGCTGGAGGAAAAGGTTGGTGTGTGCCTTTGGGGGACAGACACCCCTGGGGCTTCACACACAATGCAGGGAAAGTGAAACTATTTCCCAGTGCATGCTGGAAACTGAAGGGAAAGTACAGAGCACAGAGTACTGAGTTATTTTTTCAACAGCAACTCCCAGCTCATTTTCCTTTCAATTTAATCTTTTCATCCTTCTCTCACTTGCACACACAACCAGACTCTGTGCCAGCAAATGGTCAGGAGGTTCTTGAGGGYTTCTGCTTGTGGAAGCTGGAAGATGTGACATGTGCAGGTTTGGCATCCAAATATCACTCAAAACCCCTGCCTCTGCCCTGGCCCTGGCTTTTAAAGCAACAGCCACTGTGAAAGAAGCTATTTTTTCAAGGAATAGCTGCCTTGTCTTTATTAATCAAGACACTAAGTGCCATTCCACCACAGCAGTGTTCCTGCTGCCCCAACACCACTCACTTGCCTCCACTCCCACTAATACTATTAAAAACTCAATAAGTTTTTCTATCGTCTTCATTTAAATAATATTCCTCTATGAAGCGTAGMGATTAAAAATGCCTGTAAACTCTTCTATTAAAATGACATTTTAAAAGGCTTGATTTGAACATGGCTATGTCACTTAAAGTGGAAAAGTTTCTGYGAGTTCCCTTCCAAGCTGTTAAAGATTAGCTTGATGTAGATAAGACTATTCCCCAAACTCATTATCTGTCTTCAAAATGCACCTTAAGGACTACTTAATAAAGTCAAGGTTACGTGAAGAGTATTTCAGTGAAAACCAGTGAATGACTATTAATAAATCTGCATTACAGATTGGTTATTTTGTCTCTGTCTTTCATCTGAGCAATAGATGATCCTTCTGTTCTTTTTTTTTTTTTAACAATAAGCATGTGTTGCCTCTTTCCACAGGTCACCAATGAATCAGAGGCAGCAGCAGTAGCAGAGACCATTTCAGTGTGTTTACAATTAATCAGATATAAGAAATGTAAAATATTTTGCAGAAAAGGATCACATATCTCCGACCAGTGCAAATTAAATTATAAGGATTCCTGATTGGGCCAAGCCTACATTTAAAAATAAAATCATCATGCTACTCTTTGTATAACTGCATTTTTATTTCTCCAAAGTCATGTTGCCTGTTTCTTTCGATGTTATGGGTATGAAATTTTAATCCCACGAGTTCTGGTGCCAGCAAGTCCATCCAGAAGGGAAGCACCACAACTTCTTGAAATAGGAAAACTATTTGGCAGGATTTCTTCCTTAGAGCTTCCCATCTGCTGTCCCTAGCGCTGCAGAGCTGGTGTTTCAAGGGTTAGGCTGGTGTTGTAGGGTCCTGCAGCACCCAGTGTCAAGGACTCTCACAAAGCTTCATCCTCACCTCATTCTCACAGAGAAGAYTGAGAAGTTTCTGAGTCCAATTTTGTCCCTCAGTTGGTCTCACACAGTGAGAGGCCTGTGCTGCCCTGGGCTCACCTGGGGAGCTCCCTCCCTGCCCCTGTCCATGGAGAGGATCCAATTGCTCCAGGACACACTCTGATATAAGTCCTGATGCATATCCAAGGGGGTAACACTACAGAGAGGGAGGAAAACTCATCACAGCCAAGCTCACTGGAATTTGGAGCAGAAATCTCCGATTAATTTGGTCTATATCTCAGTACWTCTGAGGTCTAAATACATTTTTTATTTTTTAAAACTATTTCTGGTTTCAGCTGCAAGCAGCCACCACAGAAGCTCACAGCTGTGTGTGCACCAAAAGGAACCCTGCAGATTTTTTTCTGGACTGACTTGCTGGAAAGTGTTGATTCACTCTAGCTGGAACAGCTCCAAAACACAGTCAGTTACCTGTCATTCAACCATTTCAGAGGAATTTGCATGACACAGATGTTTCCATCTTGGCCATGCTCTACCCTTGTGCAGTAAAGATTAGCCTGATTCAAGGCCAGCAAAAAATTAAATATACAAATCCATGTACATAATCACTAGCTGCCCTTACCTTTAAATAAGACCATAAGCTCTCTGATTGTTAATTCTGGACCATGTATTTTTGAGATGGATCTGTATTTTTGTCATGCATTTATTTCATGCAYAAGGCCCCTCAAAAACTTTTGGGCACATCCACTGGGGTTTGTGCACACAACTGAAGCCCTGCTCAAGCCTGTGCTCTAGACTTGCCAGATGGAAAGCAGCTCTTGTCCAAGAGCCACAGAGTTTATTACCACAATGCTGAACCTGAGCCTCTCAGCAAGGTATTTTGCCTTGATCAGAGTAAAATTAAACCCATCCACACTGCCAGCAGAGACAAGCCCACCACAGCCTGCGTGTGCAAGCATAAATAAGAAGAGCAGCAGCCAATTTGCAAAACCTTGGATCTGCTTTCAAACCACAACACCAATTTTAATGTTGTGTTTAGGTTCTTCACTTCAGGGGATTTACATATAAGTTTACATAAGTTATGGAAAACCTGGCAATTAGGAGACCTGCACCTTATGAACTCTTTGTTCCTCTCTGCAGATGAAATCTGCTTCACCCTATGCTTTACCTTTAGGAAATTTATACTTCATGGAAGATGCTGTGCAAAAGCAAAACCATCTCAGCCCTTCTAGTGCTGCTCACTTCCACTCTTGTTTAAAGCACAGAAGTGTGTTAGAGTGAGGACAGAGCAATGTGAGCACAGCTACTGGGGCCTGAAGGGCAGAATTCCCCCACAGAGCTGGTGGATCCGAGGAAGACATAATTTTGTTRCCTGTTTAAAGGCCTGGGAGAGAACAAGCTGGAAGAAGGCGTAAATCTCCCAAAAGATCAGGAGCAGGACYTTGCAGAAATGCAGGGAGCTGTTGTCATTGCTGCCTGGGAGGAGAGCTGGGCCACACTGAATTATCCTGAARGAGAACTCTTTCCATATTTTTTCCACAGATAGCAAAAGATTTAAAACAGGTGAGTGGCATCGTACAACCTAAACCTTTTATTCTGTATTTCACATCTTTCTGGTTTATCTAAAACTCACGCTGCATTGAGTGAATTAGGAGGTTGATTGAAAAGTACATTATATACTAGTTACCTGTGAGATGTGCACTTTAGAAGTGAAGGTTTAGGGGCAGAGGAAAGGCATATAATAAAGAGTAGTGCACTTTGAAAGGTCTAGGCAATGCTGCAAGAAATAGCATTACTTCACAGTTGTCAAGGCTCRGAAGTTTTATTACCAAGGAATTTCACTTTTGCCTCTTATTCTTAACACATTGACCAGTTCTGGGACTGAGAGGATTTGCTGATCTAATATAGATAGTGATTTCGTAGGTTTGTTCAGATTTATATAGACAGCACCCTGGGATCAGGAATTACATTTAAAATGTAATAAAATGTTCTTGTGCACTTTTACTCACAAATACTGTACTTAAAAAAGTAAACATCAAATAATCTCAGATATCTTTCAAGAAAATGTTGACATAGCTCCAAGAGCTCATACAGATGACTGAATAGTTTTCTGAGTAAACTTAATAAACTCATATTCTTATTCTTTCAGTGTACCATGAAGTATCACATCATGGAGAAGAGAGAAAACTAAGCCATATAATTTAGCAGAAATCTATTTTAAACACATATTTCAACATATGAAGACAGAATATAGACATTTATGTAGGCATGTTTTTATACCACTTACAGTCTTAGTGTTTAAATAATGGTAGCAGTTGAGAGTTTCGCCCACATAAAGAAATCGAGTTCTCATAGCTAAAAATTTGTCCCTGCTCAGTCCATTTCCACTCAGCAGCAATATCACAACGATCTCAAGGGGCAGGATTTGACCCCTAATGTGTTCAAAAGGACTTTGKGTAAGTTGGGAGTTTTAGCACAATTGCTCCTCTAAGTAGTCAAAATGATTCATCTACATTATCTGTCTTTATTAAACACTCATTTACCCCAGTGAGTCCCACTCAAGGGAATCTTTATTATTCAGACAAGCCYTTACAGTCATAATGGCACAAAATATATATAGGAATAGTTAATAATACTGTTATTGCTATGGCTGTGGATAAACATCAGCTGATCATTTTATATCAACAATCCATCAGAGCGKAGACAAAAATCTACATTTAACAGGAAACCCATAATAATATGGCAGAGATCTGGTGACTACTATCAAGCAAGAGAGACCACCGGGAGACAACAACTTTGGATCCCTAATATATTTTACACAATAATATTAAATGGAGAATTTCTTACAAAAACCCTACTGGAGGCCAAAGCTGGTGGTATGGTGGATTTTATCAACCTAAAATCATTTAAGGACTAAAAAAAAAATCTCTGTTAGAGATAGATTTATTAGAACCTTATAAAATCACTGATGGGGCAATTGTTTCTCCCTTGAAGAGTACACATGGACAATGCAGCTTTATAACTTTGGCATGTCTCATGTCAGAATTCAACATTAAGTCTGGAGAAATGCCTCAGGGAGGCCTTTCTGTGTTTTTTTTGGGAATATCTACAACCCTTTGAAATTTCCATAATAATGCCAGTCAGGGCCCCCACTTTGGAGTCAAGGGAAGGTGAAAGAAGGGAGTTTCCAAAGTAACATCAGATTGGAAGCCCTTCATAGGGCTGGGTGAAGGTTTTCACCTCCAAGGCACTTTTAGTTTCAGAGGCGTTGGRTGCCTAGAAGGCTCTTGATCCTTCAACTCTGGTTTGATGGAGAAATTTCTATTTTTAGGATTTTTGGATCACTTTTAATAAAGATCTGATAAAGATTTGTTACGATCTTGAGAGACTGAACCATGCGTTTGTGGATTTTAATCTACTGAAGGACTGAATCRTCATGACTTCTAAGGTTTTGTCGAGTCATATGTTTCCATAAAACCGCTTTTTTAAGAAAAGGAAAAACTTATCATCCCTCMTAGCCTGCTTTAGMTAACAGAGGCGCTGTCCTGCTTCARAGCAGTGCAAAACGCTTCATTTTGRACCTACAACTGAAGAAGTTCTAGAATTTGTGTGATATTAACCCCATTTTTTCCTTCTCCATCTGTTTTTGGGTGTTTTGTGCCAGCCCTGGGCTGCACCTCGGCCACGTGCAGGTGAATTAGAGCTGSGGGATGAACAGTTCGAGACTTTATGGAGTATCCTGCTCTTTGATCTCCCTGGTTCCTGCCCAGAGATGAACACGGCCAGCTAAGCACAGCAATTAGCGGTAACAGCTCTTAACAGGCTGCACAAAAGACACAAAAGGACACCGGTGGGTGGTTTACAGCTTGGCAAATAAAAACARAGTGGGCACTTTTCTTCAGCACACCACACCTCCAGCAAGTTAAGAGTGAGGGACCAGGGGGTTGACTGGCAAACAGCTCAGTTCTGGTAAATCGACCTAAAAATTAYGAAATTTATTGCATCCCTGGGTATTTCCTATAGCGGAGGAAATGTATTTGGTTTACCCTTAAAAAAGCCCTTAGTGAACAAAATTTTGGGGAAAGACCAAATAAAGAAGTCATCAAGGACAGCACCATAAACACTCGGATTTGAGTGCTTGAGGAAATTGAAAGGAAAATCAAACACTGCCTGCCCTGTGGAAGCACAGCAGGTTCCATCGACACTGCTGCCCAAGCAGAGCGTGGAAACAACGAAACTGGTTGTGTTTCTGRAGAACAGCTCACAAGCTCCTCCACCTCTCTGAAGAGCCAAGGAGAGACCCTAACCCAGCGTTCTGCTGTTGGTTCTGGGCTCTGGACCAAAGGGCTGATTTAGGGGATGTTTCTCGAGGTGGTTCCCTGCAGATCATTAGGATGCTTCTCCCATCACATCCCTGCCTTCCCAAACACATCCCCCGCTGCCTGGGAAACTGGAGCTGCAGGTGACACCTCTGTGCCGTGKYTGTGACAGATCACMCTGCCTTTTCCTGCTGTTTTAGCAGCAGAAGGAGCCTCCCTCCTGTCCCCCACAAGTGGGTAAATGATGTGGCCACATTTGCTGGTTGTTGTTTTGACAAACAACACACGCCGACTGGAGTTACCCCCACCAGATGATGGATTCACAAACGTGGTCTAAGAAAAAACTCATTTTTCTGTGCAAATACCAGTCTTGAGAGACATCTCATAATAGTATTGCATCGGGGATATCTCTAAAGCTGACAGATTTCCAAATACATATATTTATATTATGCATGTGTATGTATGGGAATAAGGAGCTGGAAAGAAATAGGGGGGRAAAAGTAGAAAAGAAGATGCATTAAGTCAGAAAGCATCTAAGGATTTTTAGCCATAAGCTATTTCTTAAATCAGGAAGCAAAACRTGCATTAATCAGAACATTAGCTCCAGACAGTGTAACAATATCAAGAACATTGCTACTGCAAGAAAGCCATGAATCTTTATAGACCTACAAAACATTTATGTAACTTTATCATCATTGGCTTTGATCAAGAATATAACATGAGAGGTAACATATTCATAACTCCCCCCCCCCATATGAACTCTGGATGTATAAAAATCTATAGAAATAACAAAAAAATAATAATAATAAATTTCACTTTTTGTCCCTGAGCACCATGTGTGAGGATATTTCAAAACAGATTAAAGACAGTCTCTTATGTTCCACACATGTCTAATTACAGCAGAGTATCATCAAAGTAGCCAAAAAGTTGTGCTGCAAAGCCTGACTGATGCATGGAGCAATTCCTGCCCAGCATTCTCCTGTCCCTGATGGTGGATGYGTCCTGAGGAAGGAGTGAGCAAAGGTTTGGGCCAGTAGAACAATCCCTGCTTGGATCCCTGGGACTTTTCAGACCCTGAAGCACTCTGGAGTGTGGAAAAAGGCAATTCATTACCAATTTCTTCRTCAGTCCAGGCTGCACCAAAAGTAAATCATTATCCAACTTTGCTAAGTGGGSAAAACAAGATACGAAGCAAAGCATGGTTAAGAGCACAATGAGTTCAGCCATAAAAGCCTGAGATCCCTTTTCTGAGGACCAAAAAATCTGTTCCTGCTGCTTTTCACATGACAGTTAGACTAGACATGTTTCCTTGCTTTATCCACATCCATGAAAGGTCAACAGTTGTTAAATTTCCCTGCTACAGTGCTGCTTCCTCAGGCTGAGAATCTCCTCTGAAGAAAACTTTATGATCATTTTACTTTCTTTTCAGCCACTGCCTTCAAGTACTTATTCTGAATAAATGGAGAACAGAACACACGGATGCAATACAAAATGTTGAGCTGTAGAGTGCCCCCTTTAATGTCCTCCTCTTTTCTTTCCAATTAATAACTCTGGATGTTGTAACTAATCTAACTTGGATCTGGAAAAAGGCTCATAACCCTTAATTGGTATGTCTAGCATGGTAGAGATGACTGTAAATTATCAAAAAGTCTGTTAAATCTTTTCAGAATTTTAAGTCTTAAAAAAGACCCTCCAGCTGRAGGAGTTTCCATGGCCATGCTACGTGCCAGTATTTAAGATTGAGTGCTTCGGTGAGGTGGGAGTTATATTTAAAAACTCTATATACATTTATATCAACTTGGCCTTAAAGGGACATTTTATTCTTTCCTYGCAGGGAAAATGTGTTCTTGCATTCAGCTTCATTTAATCACCTTTTAGTCCAGCTATTGGTGAAATTTCTTGTGGCATTGATTGCTTGAGGTTGGCTTCAATTCCTTCAAGAAGGAACCGTGTAACRTATTCACTACTAAGACACGCATTTGAGGGCTGGCTGGGGAAACTGATAGAAGCAGATAGAGCAAAAAGATAAATTTTCCTTTCCCCCCCTTGCCCTTGTTCTGTCAGTGAAACACTGAGTCTGGTTAAAACCTAAGAGGAAGTGGGCATGTTGTTGTAACACCCTTTCTCCACATCTAATCTGTGGCTGTGGTTATCTGATCCCAATTCTCCTGTTATTGCAGCGGGCACAGCGCAGGCTGAAATCCAGTGGTGGGATAAAGAGAACATAAAACCTTCAGAAACATTTGTCAGGATTTTCCCTTAGACTTATAGATATCAAAACCAGAGGAGCAGAAGCAGAGAGCTCGACACATATGCTGATGGMTACCGAGGACTAAAATGATTTCTAATATGAATGCCAATAAAATAAAAGTGGTATTTCCATAAATACGTTTCTGTGGCGCTTTGTCCACCATAAACTCTCCCTAATGCCTGTGCTTTTTTAACTTTATCTCCAAATTCTCAGGATGGGAATCACTAATACAGCTGCCTGACAATGAATATAGCAAATGTATCCCAAACTGTAAAACAGTTTTGACAAATACTTTTTTTTTGTTTGGAAAGTGCTCATTTTAACCAATCAACACTCGTCATTATGTGTCTGGACATGCTAATCACCTACTATTTTTTCCATTCCCTGATTGGAAGTGTGCAAGTTATTGTAAGAAGATAAATGTGTGATTGTACATGTGTTTGAATATTTCACAGATTAAAAGTTCCTCTTGTATATATTCAGTGATTCAAAACCATATGTATAAGTATCCACTGTCTGAATATTTGCAATAATTAATGATGTGATCTCCTTATATATACTAAATAAAAGCTAGCACTAGTGTTCACAAAGATATCTGGAAATTTATTTTTGTTATTACTTAATTGCACTCTCAAAAATTATTTCCCAACAGCAGAGTGAAAGCCATTAAAAAAAGATATATTTACCTTATCATGCTTAATAGATCACCATATCTTAATAATGAAAAAAGATTAAATAAGGAAAAACAAACCAAAGGTGCGAGATGACTTTTCCAGCAGCATTAATGTATCAGTTTCTCAACTGTGTAAACTGGTGTAAATCAAGTTAGGTCAACAGAACATAACCAGCTCCAGACCTCTGTACCCTCTTAAAAAAAAAACACTTAYACTTTCTGCTTATGAGTCTTAAAATACAACATTACTTCCACTTTTGGGAGGTTTTCCTTTTCTTTGTTGGAGGTAGGCAAGTGAGAGTTTGGAAAAGGATTTCTTTTGGTTTTTAAYAATTCTTCCTAAAATAGCTCTCAATTTTTTTTTCCCCATTTAAACAATAACATGAGAAACGTCTGATGTCTCAAGTCACAACTCTACCTTTAAAGCACTAAGCAGTACAGCAGGGCAGACCTGTGGTATGTTGGTTTATTAAAACATATACATTAATTTGGTTATTAGTCATAAAGGCCCAGAAAATTCRCTTAGTTCTTCAGACAGTACAGAAATCAGTGGACCTCAACTGTCCTTAATTACTTTCTCGGAATGTGATAACTCTTCTGAATGGGTCTGACACCCAGAGAAGCCAGAGTAACTCCAGAGCCTTTAACACTTTTGAACTAAGATATATTCTCCCTATCCTTTGCTCTGCTTTCCCAAAACAAGAGAAAATTAAATACTCTGTTTAGAAGCCTAATAGACTGTTCTATATTGGCCCATTTCAATTATTGGCTGAATCAGGACATGAAATCCGTAAATCTTAATTCAAGAGGGTTTGTGGTGGCATCTGTTTTCAGATTTTAAAAGAATAATGTCCTCTTAAAAAATAAAAAAGGATCTCCAGCATGACTGATTACTTTCATTTGAATAAATTAATCATTGAACATAATTGTTGCTGAATTAAAACCTCTTCCTTTGTCTTTCCAAAACTTCCACAGTCACAGTGAAGTTTTAGGTTATTCTGAGGCAGGGGTGAGCCAGAATTATGTTTTTTCTTTTAAAAAAAATTACTTACAACAGAAGCAGTTCGGAGAGCCAGACTCTCTCACACACACTCTCCCTCCCTCTCTCTGTTAGGCTTCATTTGATAGCTATGAACTGTGGATAAAGAATAAATATGGCTTTTCAGTGCCCTAGGACTCTCACCTGACTTATTTATGTCTGACCTGGTAGAACACCACTGACCTTGGAAAGTTTAATTGAGGCTGGGATTATATGGCACTGCTTGAGGCCACCTGAATTTAGAGGGTGTGACACACACTTTCTCTCTCTTGCTGGCTCTCATCTGCCAGGGGATGCACGTGTGTGTGTGGGGGTGCACATCTGTGCACCCCAAATTGAGCCTGCAGTGGGGAGACACCCTGGTGTAAGCTTACAACATGTTATATCTTAAGGGAAAAGATCAGTAATGCCAGGCAGACAGCAGGAATGTGTTAGGGTTGCTTGATTTCTCGTATTTTTTATTATTTTTTTAAGGTTTGTTGTCTCATTTTTTTTCTTTTCCCAGTGTGTTTTCACTAAGATCTGATTTTTACAGTTGGGTCTTAACTTTTTACAACCTGATTCTTCCTACGAACAGGGAACTTAAAGCGTGAAGGAGAAAGAATTATATAGACAGTGATTATACACTTGTACATCTTGTTTTGAACGTTCTTTAATTCAATTTAATTAAATTGTATGATGAATGCTGATTCTTTTTCAGTCTTACTGKTTTTTTTTTTAAAAACATTATAGATGCTTAAAACTCCCGGCATTTAAGTTAAATGTAAAGAGAGAGTGAGAGGAAGAAAAAGAGGCAGAAAAAGAAGATCCATAAGACTGAAAGGTGGAATAAAATGAAATGGCTCAGATATCCTTTAGCCAAAAAGAACTATGTCTCCTGCTGGAGATTGTCC
Organism: Malurus melanocephalus; assembly: GCF_030028575.1. Taxonomy (NCBI): domain Eukaryota; kingdom Metazoa; phylum Chordata; class Aves; order Passeriformes; family Maluridae; genus Malurus; species Malurus melanocephalus. The sequence goes on along the minus strand of NW_026623712.1, from coordinate 474,494 downwards.
CTGGATGGATATAAACTGCTCTCATCTGGGCTTCTCCAAGGCAGAGGCCAACAAATACGGTGTATTATGCATGGGGCCTTTTTATGGCACAGACTATTGTCCACTGGAGACCGAGCAGACACCACTAAGCAAACCTCACCTGAGGCCACAGGCAAACRTCAAGCCCCAAGGGGATCCCTCTCCCAAAAACACTCTCCTTTTCCAGCCTGGAAGGTATATTTTCCCTGTCATTCAAAGTTTATCAGTGCCAAAGCCCTGAGACTGCCTGGCTCGAACCACACAGGTAGATGTGAGCACTGAAGTGTTGGAAAGGCTGAAATATTCCTGGRTGGAAGCAGCCTGTGAAATGTCCACAGAAATAAAACAGCTCCGTGGTGCTTTCAAGGCCAAAATTATCCATTCTATGCTTTATTTCTAATGTGCTGCCTGGACTGGAGCTGTGACCGTTTTCTGTTTGTAGGCATCATAGGAAATGAAATGAGCAGAGGATTGCTGTTAAGAGCAGCCACAATTCCCCTACCTCTCTCCARCAGGCTTTGCCATGAATCAGGATATATTTTATTATTTTTATAGTTCTATGCAGTGATGTAAAGCTTACCTGAGTCCCTGGCAAGGTGATACCGAGATTGGGACACGTTAATATCYAGGGAAAGCTGCCGATTAAATATGTTCTGTTAACAATTCATGGTCTGATTCTCAGTCTCTATRTTACTAAATCCACAAAAATTGCCAGTGAGGGATAATTTCATTTGCRCAGGAAAATATCCAAGATGGTGAAGAAAACCTGACTGTAAAGCTATCTGTGCCTGTCCCTCATTGGGGACATCCTACACACATTGCAAACTGTATTTTTGGAAGTTTCCGGCAAGCAGAAGAGATTTTAGAATGAATAACAGACCTATTTTTCTCTCTTTTTTAGCAATTTGTCTCTTCCCACTTGAAGAAGCAGAAGCTGAAGTGGCAGAGACTCTCCACCAGTCAAGAATAATGGGTTTGTGTGGCTGAACTGCTCACCCCACAAACCACCTCCATCCCTGCCATTGCCATCCCAGAGCCCAGCTCCAAACATTTACAYAAAACATTTACACTGGTTTTAGCTCATTTCCTGTCCAATTCRTCAGCTACCAGCCTTTATCTTGCTCTCAGAACTGCTGGTCAAGATTTTGGGTTCACTGACTTGCTAATACTACTCCCGAGTCCCTAAACAGGCCAGTAAGGCTGTCCCACAAGACTGTAATTAAGTCTATAAATTAAATATAAATGTATATAAAAAAAAGTCTCATCGTTAATCTGAACCTGACAGACCTTGAATACAAGAAGATCTGCATTTATTTATTGCAAATGGGAAAACAACACTAGTACAGATACACTTGTGAAGCCCTAGAGACAATAACAACAACAGCAACAAAAAAATAGTGCCAGGAAAAAAAAAATAAGATTTTTTTTTTTCTGTGATCCTTATTTATTACATTTTTAATAGAAAGTCAGTGGAGGTCTTATCTGATGTCATTTGGTTTAGGTTCCATGGTATTTTTTGTATTTGACCAAATTCCCTTATCTTCTCATTGCTTGTGTTCTGCTCTGCCAGCATCCAGCAAACTGATATACTTATCTTCAGTTTTATAATAAAGTTTTAGCTTCCACAGGATAAAAAAAGAAAGAGAGTGTGGAAAGGAAAATTGCATCCAAGATACTAAACATATCAGGCATGTGTGAGTGTCAAGGCATCCAGCAGTTAACCTCCTTCTTACACAAAAACTTTAATTGTTAAAAAACATATGACTCGTGGAATCATTACCTTTTCTTTTATTTAAATTTTTAGTTTTATTATCAAATTGAGAAAACTGTTATGGTCTCAGGGACTACCCAATGAGTATTTTGAAGCAAGGCTGGTGAGTTTTAGTTTTCGTAATTGCAATTAATAACCAAAGGTGAAAAGATAATTAGAAGTGACAATTCTGAGGCAAGGAATGTAAACCAAGGGCTAATTAGGAATTTATTTTGCAAGCATCCATCTCCTTTTAAGAGCTTCTTTTCCCACTCTGCCATGACATTTTTTTCCTTCTTTTTCTTCCTTGGATTTGGTGCTTTGTATTGCTTCTTCCTACCTCCTCAYCACTCCTTGTCTCCATAACTTTACCAAAAATGATCCAAAATCATTATGATCAGATGTCTCCTTACTTCCTCTGTTCACTTCTGCTGATTTCTTGTTGCAGTTGGCTTACCTTGGTTTGCTGTGAGCACATCTTTTCTTGGCTTTACCCCTTCCTTAAGAGTTCCCATCTGAAGAAATCTCTCATCATTCAAAGTGGCCCAGCACCAATTTTAAGCTCTTGAAGATCTGCTCCAAAGTTGCTTTAGTATACTTTGGTAAAAAATACACATCAATAAAACTGAAAAAAACAAGAGCATGGCCTTAGTAGCTCAAGTTGGGCTGGACCTGGAGAAAGGCAACTAACTGCTTTATTATATAGATGTTATATTTTGACAAAATGTGACAACTACACCTTTTCATTTCCCCAGTGGCCTCCAGGAGGCTTGAGATTTAGTATCCTGTAGAACACTTTCAACTCAAGAAACTTCTTCTTATAGTTTCTTATGAGTCCTGGAGGCTGTGAAAGAGATTACAATGCTTTATATTAACTTCCCTCAGCTTGCTAGAGATAAGCCAGTGGCCTGATACCAAAGTCTTCTCCTTGTCAGGGATCTGCAGAAGTGCTGCATCTGAAACTACAAGTCAGAAAATGAGCCATTTGCAACGGCAGCTCCGCGTTTTTTTTTTTTCAGAGTCCTGCCAAGTTCCAGGCCAAAAGTGCCACGGCTCCTGCTCCTGTGCAGCCATCAGTTTAAAATGTGCAATTTCCATGCACATCTATGCTGGGCTCAGTGCAGTTTCAATCCCCAGGACAGCCGAGGCATGGGGAGATCAAGTCTGCTTWCTCTGTTTCAAAGTCAGGTTGACTGCAAAATAAGAAATAAAAAGGAGAGGCTCGTAAGACAGAGCAACAACAAAAAGTTCCTGCATTTTTCCCATCCTTCCTTTTTCCCCACCTGACAGGGTCTGGCAAAATCCATTGGAATATTTTGTTGTGGGGTAGTGAATKTACCATTACCTGCACATCATTCTGCTGTCCTCAGAGGGAAGTGCACATGATTTTTGATATCTTAGCACACRGTGTAAACAGATTCAGAACTCCCAMAYGCTCCTCAGAGGAGACAATTTGTTTTGAGTCACCTGAGCAAGGGAGTTTGTGTCTCTGCTACACATTGTGCTGTCTGCATGCCCCATCTCACCTAACAAAGGAATATTAAAAGATGCTTCTTGATCTAGAGACTCACCTGGAGCCTGGGGAATCCTTCACAAGTCAGAATGAGGTGCTTGGAGCAATTTGCTGATTGCTCCTAAGTGATCTACGAGYATTGAAACAATGCTGATTTCCCCATGTCCCACTGTCAAAGATCAGCCCTGACATATTTATTTTCCTTGTCACGATGTCTATCAAAATTATGATGTTCTGGGAAGAAGAAAAATCACCAGATGCTCTTGGTTGGTGCAATGAGCCACCCACAGTGTCTGTTCTTCCCAGGATTCTTAAAGCAGCACCAGACTGGAGAGAACTGGGCCCACTTTGACTCCTGATTCATGAAATTTCTGAGACTTTTTATACCTGAAGTGGGGACAAAATAGGGATGTCTGTCCCTTTGTAACAAAGTGCCCAAAGGACGAATTATCACTGCCTACYGGTGACCCAAAAAATATGTGCTTTTGGTAAATCCTTTCCATAAATTAGAAATTTCATACATGTGGGGAAAAATTACTTCTGGGTGGTGTCTTATGCTCCTTACCTGAGGAAAGTCCTTGCCTCAATCTTTCAGGCTAAGGACCTCCTTTTTGAGGAAGTGGGGGAGAAACATATTGAGYTGGAGGACCACAGGAGAAACACAGGAGCCAGCAGTGGTCATTTCTCTGTGTTTTGGTCTAGTGTAACAAATCTAAGAGGCCAAGACACCTGATTAAAAGCAATTAGAGGTCAGATTAATTGAACTCAAAGCTGCAATGGAAGGCTTTGACTGATAAGAAGAGACAGCTCCATTTGGGACATCGGATGAGTTTGCTGTCCCAGATGTCCATCCTACCCCTCCTTCCACAACTTTGTGAGCAATGGAGCCAACCAGGTCCTAAACCACTGAGGTTCACCACACACTGTTAGAAAACCAGCAGGAATGGGTGATGATTTGCCATAAAATTATGTAAATGAGATGTGAGGGCCTGACTGACAAGCAATATAAATATATTTGCAGAAGCAGGGCTGGGGGCTGTAGCCTCATCGTATGTCCCAAGCAAAGTCATTTTGTCAGTCAAAGCCTTTGTAAACCRACCCACAGAACAGGATTTCAGCACATGGAACTCACTGTTGTCCAGTGATGTGACAAGGCCTCCAAAATCATGCAGATTGCCTTCAAAATGTGGCTGAGTGGGATGCAGGTGGGATGTATCTGTTGTGTTGACCCTTTTTRGAGTTTCAGTCTAAGGGGTCTGCAGTGCCACCCAACAAAACCATCTGAACATCCCTCAGAACATTTCTGCAAATGGACAGAAATTAAAGCAAGACAATAAAAATAGCTCTTTCTCACCCTCTCACTGCTTTCCCCCTCAYTGGACACATCATTCTTGACTCAATCATATAATAACAGCAACAATAGAAACAAGGTGCTGGTGGAAAAAGAACATATCTTATATTTTTGCAAAAAAACCCAATTCTATCATCATATTAGCCACGTGTGGTCCAGCRTTAGCTACCAGACCCTGAAAAAGAGGAAAAAACTACATAAATAGGAAAGTGAACACAGTTCTGGCTGGGTGGGGAAATGAGAAGGCCAAATGTACATTAGTCAAAGAAAGAAAAATAATATCCCAGAAAATGAATAAGAGATAACTATCCTCAGAATAATACTATATAAATACATTTGCTGTAGGTCACATAAAAGATTCATGGCACACACATGTACAGGTCAAATTACCTTTAAATATTAAATTTCTTTCCAGCGAGGAAGAATTTCAGATTTATGCTGTTTTCATAAAGAAAAAGGATGCGCCCCATGCATTATTATTCGCTGACAAATGATAGCTTCTGGGTTTGCCTGCAAAATGCAGGTTACAAAATGTCTTCTTCATGATTTAAAAAAAAAAAAAAAAGAAGTGGATCATCATGAAATTCATCTCTTCCCCAAGAATTTTCTGCTTTCTTTTGGTTCATTAAATCAATATTTTGCTATTGTGGATCTATAGAGGTTAGCATTGGAGAACACCTATCAGGTCACTAAAGTACTCCATTTCCCTGCTAATGAAATATTATTTTCCTGCACCACATTTTGGTCAGTCTGGCTTTTAAAAGATTCAGCAACGAGGTCATGCTGTTCCCTGGAGATGTGATTCCACTCACACCTCAACGTCCAGACATTTTCATATGTACAGAAGTAACAGAACCACGAAAACTTACAACAGAAATAAGGTCTGAACTCAAAGCTTGAAGTGGCACAGGGTGGTAAATCCATCCAAGAACTCGTGGTAAACTATTACTACTGAATTTATGGTTCCAGTTTGGCCTTTATCAGTCGAAAACAAATGTGTTATTGTCTCTTGGCTCTTYGATGATCCTTGTGGAATGAGCTGTGACAGAAAGATGTTCAGAGCACGCAACCAGCTTCACATGGATGGCCTCAAAAACTGAGCCCAAATCTTGGTTACAGTCAAGCAACTCTTTCACTTAAAATATGTCCAAGGGTACAAGCTCATAGTAAAAATCTCTTCCAAGCACATTTCTGAACTAAATATTACCTAACTAACATTACCTAACTAAAAATAATCTGAATGTCCTTAATAATATACAGATAATCATAATCAATCTTAACTGTGCTGGGATTCTCCACCTAATGGAGGAGAAATTGGTTCTCCTTCCAAACTGGTGGAGCATGGGGATGCTCAGCTTTTGCTTTCATCGAGGYTTAGCCAATGTTATGTACCAAAAAAACCCTCCCTGGCAAGGAATTTCATTAAGTCTTTAGCCACTGGTGCAAAAAGGTCCTATCTGCAAAGTTTGTGGCAAGAATCTCCTCTGGCTCACCACATTCTTGGTGCCATCACTCTGCTGAAGGCAGTACCAATCCAAACAGCATCATTTCCTCAGGCTTATTTTCAATCATGGGATGTCCATCATTTGCAATTAAAACCCTGGTGAGACTTCTTGAATAGAACTTATACTGATTTAAAACAACAGAAATAATCAATGCACTGAAGGATACCACTTCAGCCAGGAATTGTCAGACATGGGAGCTTAAAATTCACAGCCCCCAAGCCTTCACTAGATGAATAAAACTCAGTGGGTGGAGAGATCCATGGAARGCAAGTACAAAAGAGGCGTGTTACACACAGGTGTAAATTTGTTTTCCTTTCACTGCAAGTGAACGCTCAGGAGAAAGTGYTTGCAGCATGAGTCCAGCTCTAATTTCAGTAATCCCCACAGCTTCTTCTGAGGGCAGGAAASCCATTCTTTCCATTGATGGCATTGACTTTTTTTGTGGCCTCCATGCTCCAGCCAGTCGTGCAGACCATCTGGCAGAAGTAAACCTCATTTTCCAAAGTGCACGCATCACCCCCTTGCTCCAGCCGCTGTCCCTCTGCCCAAGGACACAGACACAGGAGATTTTTTTCTCTTTTCTGTTTCTTTTCTCTTCTTTTCTTAGTGGTGACGCTGTAAGAGGGATAGTGTATGTCTTTCTCACCACAGACCCTTGATCTCTCTTTTCCCTTTCTCTACCCCCACCCTGTCTCCCCGCCTGCTTTGTGTTTTATCTCTGCCTGTAAAGTTGTGTGATTATGGATAGAGAAGTCACCACACAAACAGGATAGAATTTACCACAATGGCTGTTTTGTTCATATACATTTCACTGTCTGTCTCTTGCCGGAGCGTGGCTATCATCTTCTACTAACAATATCCCTGGGTAAATGATAAAGTCAACTCTGGAGTAAAGCTAGACGTTTTATCAGCATGTCCAAACTATCCCCTTACAGCTCCGTACTTGCCAACTGCACATCCTTTTCCTACACAAAGACTCAATGCACATTAAAAAGGCACTTATTGAAGGTGGTGTTTGTTTGCAGAGAGGGTGTGGATCCTGCTCACCACGGCAAGTCACCCTCYGTGTTTTTTTCTCTCATCACCCAGAGAAAACTGGGTGATGCAGTTATGCTCCCTGACAAGTTCTTGGCTCGAGTTTGAGGTTACTTTGCTGCTTGCCAGGTCATCCTTCTTCATTCCTCTGCTGATGCTAACTGATGGATTTCCCCTAAGCTGACGACAGAGTTGATCAAACGCCTCGCTGCAGGAGAAAGTCACCGCAGACACAAAATAAAGGATTGGAAGCTCTGGGATCTCTGTTGGCTGRTGTCCTGAAGCCACAAGAAATAGATGACAAGGGACCCTAATAGACTATTCATACATCAACAGGCAAGAGGAYGATAAACAGCCAAAAGTCTGAAATTTGGTGATCACATAAATGCTGTGAAACAACCCCTTAATAAAACAATTGCATCCACATCTTGCCAGGCCAGGGTTAGCAGCCATCTGTATGGATAAAGTTTGTAACAAAAAGTAGGGTTAGGAAGAAAAGGCGGTCCTTAAGTTCATTTATTTCTCTCCACAACATCTACAGCAGTTAAGGTCAGTGGGTTTGGATGCAACTGTGATATTTTGCTTAAAAATGCCCTTATGTTTGTCTCTCCAAAGTTGGGATCTGAGAGGATTTCTCGCCAATTTAATTCTTTTTTGAGTACAGTATCCCTTTCTCTCCATCCTTTTCCTTGTGTTCCTTTCAAATAAAGAGCAGAAGAATTGCTCTGTGTTCTGAGTTTATCCAGCAGTTAGTGCAACAGGACCCTAATCCTGGCCGGATGTTTAAGAGATTAGGAAGAGGAGGAGGATGCCTGTTTATACAGAAGGCTTTCTCTTGTTAGTCAAATAAAGAGAAATTTTCCTATTGGTTTAATTCTTAACTGTTTTGACCTCTCACATTAGGGTTAAATTTGCCCCTTTGTTCTATTGCAAAGGAAGACACTGTGAGAAGAGATGAGCCAAACACTTAATTTAGTTTCATAGGGATTGGTGCAAAGGTTTGTGTTTCTCTCAGTTTCCTGYTTCCTACTTCCCAGGCTAATTCCACTTCAAGCCTGATGGGAGCTTAGCACCTGAATGAACATAATGTCTCAGAAGTCAAATAAATAAGAAGACAAGAATGAAAAATTGAATTTAAAGGGAATGAAAAATATTTTTCCTTGTCTGAGGATGTCAACCCTTCCAGTTTTGCCTGAACTTAATATTATTGAGCAGAAAAAGAATGCACTGTAATGATTTCTTATCTCTCTCTTTTCTCTATTTCCCTTGAACAGCGGTTGGGAGTTTTCATTTCCTATGTCATTTATAATGTGCTGAGTTTTGTACTTTTGTTTTTGTTTGGCACGTGCGTTGTGAAAAGAGGGAAGGCCTCTTACMGATTGCATCACCCTTTTTCATCCCAACCAGCATTAATGATAAATTCACCATTTCTCCTTAGAACGTACCATATTCTGATCAGGACTGGATGGATTGAATAAATAACTATCAKCTATAAAACTCCAACACTTGGTAACAGATCTGAAATCCATATCAACAGTAAGCTGAGGCAAAATAAYGTCTCTAGTTTTGAAGGCAGGCCCACAGTGAGAAACTGCTCCTAAAATGTTTATTTTATGGTGATTTCAGCAGAAAGACTGAGTCATAAATAGAGTCCTTTTAGGTCAGGGTTGTGGCACAGTGGCACAAGTATATGTTGGAGGTGCTCAATAGTATGTGCCCTGTTCTGTTCAGTGTCTATCTGTGAATGTCCATTGTAGAAATTATCACAACTTTTTTTTTTTTCTTTTTTCATCCTGGTCCTAATCCAATTCCCATCAATGGCCTCTTAACCTCTTGCTGTGACAGTGACCAGGATGTCGAACTTTCCCCAAATTCATCCCAGTGAAAATTTTTATTCTTCATTTCTCATTTTATCCTCAAGCCAATCAGCTCTTGCCTAAAATCCTSCAATTTGTAACAGTAACATTTAAAAGAATCTTTTCTACTGCATCATCTTTTAAACACACGCAACAAACCTTGAACCATAATTGCCTGACTGTCCCAGGTCATTCCTCCTGGGGCATTAGAAAAAGTTCAGATTGAAGATCCTCACTGAAATGTTTCCATCAAAGCCACATGAAAGGTTTCTGCGATGTTAGATGCTGTTCTGCCTCTGCCTTGCCTAACAAGTGGCTTTAAGACCACTGAGCAGCTGAACACATCTGGCTTCAGTCACCTAAGCTTGCAGGTCACTGGATTGCTCTTTCTGTTGTCTTTCGCCGTAAGGATTTTTCCCAACCAGATCGAAAGCTTTTAAGTAGCTGTATGTTTGTGCCAAACCCTAATTGAATGAAAGGGAAAGATGTGAGCCAGATGCAACAGGCTGAATTCCCTCTAGAAGTTAATGGGGTTGCCTCAAACTTAAACCAATGAATCTCCAGTGGGGATCTGCCCTGGACATTCAGTCCCAAGAAGCAACAAGAAATATTGAAAAATTGGTACATCTTTGTCTGAAGTTAGAGAAAGAGTTGAAGAATGTAAGAAAAATATTATATACAGGTGAACTTTTTATTAAAGATATCTCTTTCCTGTTACAAGCAACACTTTGTATTCCCCAGCTCTGCTAATGAGTGGAGGATTATACAGAAGGCAATTTATGTATTTTGTTGGACATACTTTGCATGAGTGTCTTTTATCTGATTTTTATTTTAATAGCAACAGATCAACAATTTTGCTCCTACATAGCAGCTTATGAAATCATGTTTATTGGTTATCGCACTGTCAGCAGGTACATGGATCCCTTCTTAAGGATGCATTTGATTGGAAAGCAGCAAGCAGAAACAGTGAGGGCTCAGTGAGAGAAACAAGAAAATATTTGGGCTTGAAATAYCGGAGAGATTTCACCAACATCATGATCAAAGTTAAATCTGTAAAGAAATAATCTCCACAGTTGCTGTTTTCCTATGGTGTTCCCAATTAAAGGAGGGGCCCTTTGAATGCATAACATAAATTTGTCAATAAAAATATTAAAAGTACATGGATTTGAGCAGGAAGATTTCCTGTGCTTGGGAAGGACTATTATTTTATATCTCTTTCCCTATTTCAAAATGGTTTTACATGAACTGTGATTTCAAAATAARCCTTTATTATGAGTCAAAACAAAACATTTCATCTGTGTAACATCAGAGTATTCATTCTACAGTGATCTTTTAAGCTAGAGAGAATTGCACAATAAATACTGAATTTTCTTTCATAAAAGTCATTTGAAATGAAAAAAAAAATCTGTGCTTCAGTATAGACACTTGATATTTCAGCATTACTGAAATACTTCATTGCATTGTTTTACGAAATCAAATGTCATTAAAAAGGACATTTGGCACTAAAACGTGATTTTCTTAAAAGATGCATTTTGAGCATTCAAAATTTTTCAAAGAAATTTTTAGTTGGCTTGAAATCAGGCTTTCTCCTTTTGAGAAAAGTGGAAGTGGAGGCCTSGAGTAAAAAGCTGACCACCCATGAGAGGTTTGCTGTTGACTTCAATRCAGCCCAGATTTCCCCCACGGAATTCAACGGCGTCGTGAAATTTAGAAGCACTGGCTCCACACTATTCAATGGCAGCGAGAGATTAAAGAGGAGTTACACAGGATGGTGATAGTAGAATGTAATGTATATGGTTCAGATTCAGTACATATCACAGAATAGGCCACAGAGGTGAAAGGGGAGCTGGGCAGGAATTCCAGCTGAACTAGCTCACTTGTCCCTAATCCCTGCTATCTGATGAACTGCCCTTGGCAAGGACCACAGCAGTACAAAAGTTATGCCAGTGTTCAAGTGTCAAAGGTGAKAGAAACCTAAAAATCACTTTGCATCAGATGGCTGTAATAGATTTCCAAAGTTTGTCCTGGATCATTTTCCCCAGCCATTGAAGAAACAAAGGTAGAGCTCCCCTTCTGTGCATATCAGCCCTGATTGCTGTGAATCGTTCCTGAAAGGATTCAGCTCCCAGACTCGTTTTGTCCATCAGCTTGGCTCAGAGGTGTGTCAACAGGGGAATATGAAGAGAAAAGACTTAAAAACACTGTCTGGATTGGAAATGAAAGGGAGGGAGGGAGAGGGGCACTGAGGGTGGGAGTGTTTGACAAAAGCACACACACACACACAAAAAAACCCCAAAAAAACAAAAAACCAAAAAATCCTAAGGAAATTCTTTTAMATTTATGAGAGTAAACTAGATTCCTCTTCTCTGACAAATGAGCATAACTGTAGGTCTACCTACAGACTTTGATAAGCACTTAGATGTAAACMAAAAGGATCCATTTTCATTTTCCTTTCTGTTGCCAAATGCAATGCATCATTTTACAATTGCCATTAAGGATCATTGCCATCCTAACACAGTGCCTTACACACTTTGTGCCCATCGCTTGTTTTCTACCCTGGCAGAACATCTCAGGCTGCTGGCAGTTTTGCCTGACGTTGTCTTTGTCCTGATTCAGTTTTCTGGAATGTGCTTGTTCCAAAAAGAATTTTTTTTAAATCCTGAAAACTGCCTTCCATGAAAGCATGTCACTCATCACCTCCTGATGGTCTCCTCCTCCATGCATACACTCATTCCACTCCTGGGGTGACCAGATTAATAAAGCAACCTTTTACCTTACTRGAGTGCAACCTGGACAGTGTTTTGGATTCCTCTTATTCCATAATCAACA
>NW_026623712.1:446948-462410 GCF_030028575.1 Malurus melanocephalus | reverse complement strand
AAATCCTGCTCAGAAAAAATAGATCCACCCTGAGATCTACTGATCACTGTAGAGGGACTTTGCAGCCCAGAGAGCACAAACAGCAGCATGTGAAACTGCTCAAGTGCTGACAGAATCCCCTCCCCTCAAAAATATATTTATACAGAACATAACGCAAATGTCAATTAAAAAGATTGTGTTTAGCCACCACATTTTGTTTTCTTCTCAGCCTGTGATGTAATCTGTTCAGCTGTTAGCTGCTCCCTAAGTTAGGGACCTGTGTATCATCCCAGCAATCAGTGTGTCTGTGAGCTTTGTGATTTCTGGGAATTACCTGGGCCAGGCAACTTTACAAGTTCTTGCTCCTGTGCCCAACAAAGCCTTGCTGCCTGACAGAGCCATGGGGCAGTTTAACATGGGATTCACTTGACTGCTGCCCACAAATCAAAATCACATGTCAGCATGCAAAGCACTCRGCTGTCCTCACATTTTGAATGGAAACAGCCTTCTTTATGTCACAGGGTTTTTTTAATTCGTTTGAAGCACCAAAGACTTTGACTTGCTCTCTCCACAGTAAATTTTCCTAAACCAGCTTAAGCTACCTGGTCCATWTATAACTTATTATTCTTAAATTGCCTTGAGTAAAAGGACTTTCAGGTTTAAGTTTCGTGTTTACACCATGGTCATGTTCCAGAGTTCATCAGGTGGGCTGTGTACAATCCTGACAAATATTCTCCATCCCAGAGCCCAAATTAGCAGCACTGATACTTTGATTTTGATGTGAGTGATTTTGATACTTTGCCACTCTTATTATCTTGTTATAGCATTATGCTGAATTGGAGGAATATCTGTTAAGAGAAAAAAAATCTCATTTTCCACTCAGTCATTGACCTCCCTGTTGAGAACACACACATGCACTCATAAAACCAAATTATATTATTAAAATACATCTGGACTAAGAACTTGGATTAAGACTGATGACCAGGCTTTCACAGGCTCCCCAGCTGACTTTGGCAGTACACTCCAATCACAACTGGCCAAAGCTGGCTTCACTCCAACGCTCAAAGGTTTTATTCCTTAAGATGATGTTTTTTAACAGGGAGTTCTCCACCTGTTCTCGTACTAAGAGGGAAAACTGATTAAAAGTGGATCTTTTATTTTCCCATTCGCTTTATGTGAAACGATTTCCCAAGGAGGGGATGGGAAGAGAGAGGGGCTGTTTCAGTGTTTACCCTCATTATCAGACTCAGAAATTCTTCTTTTCATGTAGCCATCCCAKGTGACTGCTGTGATCAGTGTAAATATTTCTACAGCACTTTAGCCATGGACCTTAATCACTTTTACACTGAGCTCAGGACAGACCAGCCTGTCCTGGGAATAGGCCACTCCCTGCCCAGATTGGCTAGAGTGACCCTGGAAAATAGTTAAAAACCACAAAACAATTATGCCATAAAGGAAATCAATGTATGTCGGGTTTCTTTCCCTTTTTCCTTCCCCTTTATCTTTTATTTACAGCCATTCTTCCATCACAAACAAAGTCATCCTAAAATAACAAAGTTATATTTAAACATATACTTTGRGTCTTTAGCTCTAACCCTGTACAGCCACTCTTTTTATAGGGAAACCCTAAAATTAAAAAGGGTTTTGTCAAGTCCAGAAGCCTTCCCAACGTGTTTCCACAGAGTAAAAAGGCTGCTCTGGTGAATGAACACCCTGTTATAGCGAGCAATCATTTGGCAGCATAGGTTATTTTAATGGACACATCACTTTAAACGGAGCCTTCACCATCTGTTCTGCCCTCTAATTACAGATGCAAAAAGAACATAATTCACAATTGCATCATAAAAAAGTAAGATATAAGTGATTTAAATGCATGTGTATGTTCTTTATTCAATGCAGCATGCAGCTGTTATGTTGTTTTCATGTTTCAGACACAAATCAGGAGGAAAATGGCTCTCCTTTGATGGAGTGAATTCCCTCACACAGGACATTTTGTGTTCAGCAAGCAAGAATTCGCTGAGGGCAAAATCCTTACTTTTTCACTAAAAGCCACCCTGGACTCTGTAAAAGGAAGATGGAATTTAATCCCACAGCCAGTGGATGCTCAGGACTCTGAGGCAGAACTGACAGCAAGAGCAGTGAGCGATGCTCCACGAGGCTAATCCAGAGGGTGGCCAAGTCCTGGAGGGGTTAATCCATCACTATCTGKGGGTCAGAATGCACACACATACAGAGAACTTCCTTTTTCATTTTTTACATTTCCTTTTATTCTCTCGGCGTTGCAGCAACGTCTTTCTCCCTGCACCATCRTGCCTGCTTCCCGCTCTGGCTCATTTGGATTCCCTGGAGAACACAACCTTGTGTTTGACCTGTAACCCAACATTTGAGCCCCCTGGAGCACCTTGCTGCAGGGCAGGAGTCACAGCMAGGCCCTTCCTCCAGCCCCTTGCACCGGGCTGGGTTTCAGCCTAAYAGCAGATTTCACAGTAGCTGCACAGTATATAGCTCAAAAAGAGAAATTGGAGAGYTCCTGCTGAGTAGGAATTCATCCATCAGCAGCAGCAAAAGGCAGGAATATGCAAGCAAATAATCCATTCTTAAACTTAAATGATGCCATAAAATGAAAGAAATGCCAATTATTCTCAAGTGAGTCAAGATAGTTAAAGTGAAACCTTTTATTGGACTAACAAATGGGTTAGAAATGAAGCACACAAGCTTTCAGGATGAAAATGTATTTTCTTCAGGTGTTGGCAGCTTTTAAATTGAGCTATGGTCCAATCCAAGTTTTTCTTAAGGATCAATATGACTCCAGACATTTTATTCTTTCTTCTTTTTTTCAGTCTTTTTGATCCAATAAGTTTTCTTTAAAGATGGCTGTTATTTTTTATCTGCTTAGAAAAAAATCAAGTTTCAAATGAACAATATTTTATTTTTTCACAGGCTGATAAAATTAGGATGTTTTTCTTTGCAGCTTCAACAGGAAAGCTAGTTTTAACAGAACATTATTCTCTGTGTAGTACTTCTTAAAATATTTTTTTTTTTAAATCCTTCTCATTTCAAGTTGGGGACGCTTCTTTTAGAACTTTGCTTGTCTCGATACAAGAAGTTAATAATATCTTGATTTAGCTACCCATTTAAATAAGCATCTAACTTTAAACCCAGAGCAGTCTTGGATTATTTCAGGAAAGCTACTCTGTGCTTAAAGTTAGAAGCATCCTTAAATGTGTATTGTCAATACACGTTGCCATCTCAACTCAGTTGACTCCAGAAGATGTTTCCAACTCCCTTTCGTTGCTGTGGAGAATGAACTAAAAGCCAGAAGGCCCTAATAGCTTCTGTGGGCTCTCTTTTTGGACTGGGCAGTCAGTGATCCCATCAGAGACAGGTTTTATTAGATRACAGAGACCATTGTATAAAGTGAACATGAGGAATATTTTTGTTTCCCCATCTGTAAAATGGGGATGTGATTACTATCAMCTTTCTTTGAAATGTCTTGGGCCATGCAAATTTTAAAGAAATTCCACATGAAGCCTTCAAAAGTATCTTTTTATGGGTAAGGTGAATGAAAAAAATGAAATTGTGAAATTCCCATTAGCTCTTTTTGTCTTTCCCTTTGCAGTCCATCTATGAGGTAGTCAAAATATTTCATCATGCAAAACCCTCATCAGAAGCAATTTGATTTTTTTTCTGTTTGTTTGTTTTTTTGGTTTTTTTTTTGTAATCCCCCAAATATTTTCTGTTCCTCATCAGTGTGCTGCAGATGTCAGCTCTGAGGGAGCTCACATGTGGTGGGGATCTGGCTGCAGGGAGGGACAGGACACTCCCAGATATCCTACACAAGGCGTTGGACTGCTCTCCCCATATGTCATGGTGTTACAACCACTGCAGTCAATTCCACTTGATAGCTGAGCATATAATACGGAGTAAAAGAAAATTGGTTAGGTATGTTGGACCTCAGACAGTTAAGACTTAAATGTAAGTCAGAAAACTTCAAAATCAATGAGACTTTTTACAAGGCAACAATTCAGGGAAAGAGTTCACGGTGCCAAGACAGCTGTGTACTGGGAAGGATCCGAGCTGCTTCTTTGGAATAAAGCATATACTGGAAATAATGCAATCAAGCAACTCCTTAAAATGAAAAATTACAGTAAAACATCCTTAAAATAACAGAAGGCTCTGCCAGCAGTTCCAGGCTTTGTATTGGTTGAGTGCAAGATGCTGCATTTCTTCTGAGTAAGCTATTACTGTCAATTCCCAAGAAAAAAAAAAAGTATTGACCAGTGTTGGACTTTCCCAGTGTCATAATGTTCAGCCAACATAAACAGTTCTGATCAAGTCATTATTTGTCTCCTTTCCAAGACAGTTTTCCAACGTATGCTAATTTGTTTAGAGAACAGAATTGTATGGAGGAGGATGCCTATTTAAGCTCAGTATCAATGATTTTCCCCAGGCAAACAGAAGGAAAATCTTGATAGCAGAAACTTGCAACGTTTTAAATAGCTCCTATAGAAAGGCTGGCTCTGGAAGTGAGATCAAAAGGCTATTTTTTTGGGCTGAAACGAGCTGGTTTTGACCTGGRCTTGGGATCGCAGCAGGGAGTGGGAGAAAGGAGACACATCTTCATGTTCTTCAGTCTGCTTGTTCATTCTTGGGGGAATCTGTCACACCCCTAGGGATGCTCTGATCCCAGCCAGCTGGAACAGTCTTACCACAAGTCCTGCCAGCCCCGACTGTGAGAATGTCCTGAGCCTTTTTCAGCCATGCTCTCAGCCCTCCACTTTTCACAGGGCAAGGAAAAGGTGGCACAGACCCAGCTCTGCTAGTTTTATATTGCACAAAGACACCTCTGTGAGAGAGGACTCTTGTTTTGGCTGCTTGGGACCATTTTGCTCTGCTCGAAGGAGGGGTCTGCCCAAGTTCTTCAWTTTTGCTACTGAACATTTCTTAAACTGTAGAAAAATAACACAATAATGGCATTTGGAGAGCAGGGAGAGAAGAGGGGGGAGGGCAAGCAAACCCTTCTTATCCTGGCTATGATTTAGAGCTGAGGATCTCTGTGCACATTAGGCAGCACATCCCCACAGGGGTTGTAGAGACAAGTTAGGTGAGGATGAAAGGAAGATCATATCACCAACTTTCTGTACACGCTCCTGTGCAGATCAGATAATCCTGCCKTGCTAAAGGATTGCCCCTTCCAAGGGGCTGACTCCTGTTGTACAGGGGAAAATGTACACCCAGCAAGGCAGGGATCCCTACAACACCCCCCAAAAATGTGACTGAAGGGAAAGAGGTGCATTAAGGCCTTAAATGATTCGATGCCTCCCCCACCTCACAGACATAATCTTTACGCTGCTCTAATTCCAGCACCTACTTGGCCCTCAGCCCAGTGAAAGGCTCGACCTCTTTCCAGACCTCAGACACGCATTTACATACCCTGCAATGTGTCTGTGTACGTTAGAAGACCTGCTGTATAATTTTAGTGCCTTTCCTTTCAGTGAGGTCATGGAAGTATGGGCACCCTGGGAAAAAAAAAAAAAATGAAATGCTAAGTACAAGGAGATGGAGTCAGATTTTTAAAGACACTTACATAGGTGCCAGCTGGTTTTCTAAGCTGCTTTAGCCCCTAATTTCAGCTGACTTCAGACAGCTTTGAAAATCAGACTTTAGTAGCCTGGGTTGATTTTGCTGACTGTGAAATAAATCTCAATTGATTTCTGAAAGTGTGAGTGAGCAAAGAACACCCTCAGCAGCCTTTGACTTCAGATGATGCTCAGTGCCCCAGAAATTAGGTCACTCAGTGCTCAGGAGGATCACTGAAAAATGCAGGCACAGAAAGAAGTGGGCAGTGTTTGCTGGGGTGACTTGGGAAAGCAGAGAGTTCGTCCGTGGCCAAATTGGCCAGCGCTGCTCCCGGGGGACAGGTCCTGTCCCATCGCACTCAATCGGACTTTGTCACTGACTCCTTGGGTGAGCAGTTTTGCCCAGGACTGTTTTGGCTGCCAGAGAGCTGTCAAATCCACTGGACATTTGGTTTTTTTTTTTTCCTTTCTATTGAAATGCATAACACGGTGATGGGGTGCTCAGTTATAACATTTGCAGAGGACAAAGCTGGGGCCAAAAAAGCCTCTTTTCCTGCCTATCCCTCATTTCTTGTAGAACCGAATTTATTTTTCAAATACTTGATTCCTCATCTTCTGTTTAGTTTCCAAGTCCTAGGGGCTGATAGAACTCAAAACAGCCTGAGAAGACTTGCCTGTCTTTATTTTCTTAGATTTGCCGACAACTTATTTAACAGACACAAACCCCGCTCTTTAAGCATACAAGGCAGCCTTTCAACTCCGTCCAAGATCACAGGTCAACAAAAAGCCAAGAAACAAACTCAACCAGGCAACAAGGCCTGGAAAACTAAAAATATTGTTACCTCAGAAAATGGAAGTAATCATAGTCAGGAGGGACCTTTTCTTGAGGCTTTCTTYCCACGTACTTCTGTACAAAAAACAGCTACAGGTGCTGCTGGCTTTTTGACTTTTTGCACTGGGGAGATGCCTCGTTCAGATTGAACCAGTCTGGCTCAAATACCAAAAGCAATCTCGCATAGATCACGGGCCAGATTATTTTGTTTCTCCACGGCCCTCATGTCCCAGGTCTAACATTTATTTTTCTTCCAAGTGTAGAATTCCCCTTAATACATTTTTAATTAGCTCATTCATCCTCTGTGGTGCCGTTACCACCGGTGCACCGCAGAGAAGGGAAGGGAAGGGTCAAGCCGGACAAATACGGATGGCTCGGGATGTTCTGCTCATTGTCAAAGGAGTGACTCACCCTACAGGAGGACACAGACACATCCAAAAGGGCATTCCACAGGCAGTGAGCATCATAGCAGACACAGAATACCCTAAAGAGTTGAACTTGGCTATGGCCTGCCAAGTTCAGTTGTGAACAGAAGTGCCCCCATTCCTAAATTTCCTCCGTTGTTGTTTGCAGTGGCAAAGGTGCTGCTATTTCAATCCAGCCTCCAACATAATTTTTGATCCTATCCACTTTTCCAGGTGAAACGCTCATGGTTCTGGCTACAAGACACAGAAGGAACTAATGAATGACCATTTTGCAAGGGAATTGCTTGCAGACACATTCTCACAAGCTTTTCTCCAGGAAATTGCCACAGAAAATTCRAGCCTTCTTCCTGGTGTCGATCTTGTGGGAGTATTTAATTTTTTAAGAGGTGGTGGGTTTTTAATTCATACATTTCTCTGTTTCTTTCCAAGCTTTTCAGGCCATTTCCAGCTTTCCCACGAGAAAGAGAAGAAAGCCACCGTAACAAAGCAGGAGAAAATTACAGCCCACCTCGTTGCTGGGGAAGAGGTACCAGGGCTGGGGTTTCATCTCTCCTCCCTTTGCCCTCTTCTACCTCCAGCCTGTCCCCACCCCCAGGGGATGGAAGGTGGTTCTAGCTGCTCGAGGTAATAAAGTAAGGCCTGGGAGGAAATGTTGTCTTTTGGGAAAAGGCAAAATTGTGTGACTGCATTAAAGTCAACACTATTTATCTTCACCTCTTGTCCTACGGGACGACAAAGGGACACAACTGTTAGACCCAACCCCTCTGTGCAGCTGCAATGCAAAGAGGGCAGGGACTGGTACTTTCAAGTGTCAGACCTTTTGTGCCCAACTACTAGTTTATGAGGCTGATGTCAAGCATCTCACTCAATGAAGTCTTTGTCCTAGGTGTATAGGGCAGGACAGTGGAAAAACTACCCTGTCTTATATCCCAGGCTCATCCATCTTCTGCTCACCCGGTTGCTCCATTTTTATTTTTTTTTTCAGGCTACCCGTTGCATTGCTAGTAAGGATTCCCCCCTCCCGGGTTAATGTACTGGAAAATTGCTCTGCATGTTTATGTGGGGGTCCCTTCCAACTGAAAGAGAAAAGGAAAGAGGAAAAAAAAGACTATTTGGAAAGAAGAATATTTTTCCCACTGAACTCACAGGGCAGACCCCAGCTTGTGGGTTCTGACCCTGATTAAGAGAATTTCAATGACCTGCTAGGAGGTTTATTGTGAAGTTTGGCAGAATGCACTTCCGAATGAAATTTTTTATTATTTATAATCACAAAGGTGGATTTGAATGGTCTACATTCCTCTCCTTCACCAGCCCACTCACTTCGAGACCCCAACTTTAAACCACCACAGATCACCTAGGTCCAGTTTGCTTCAGTTCTCCTCCAGCTCCTGGACCTTCGCCAGGTTCTCTGTTTTGAACCAGTCCCTGTTGTGTTTTCTTAGGGYTTTTTCCTCTTTTATGCATTTAAAACTGGGTTGCACAATACAAATTTAGCTGTTGTTGACTTTGGACCCAAGGATGGGGCAACACAAGTGACAGCACGATAGGAGATAACTTGTAGCTGCCGCTGGATAAAAATAGCCAAAATATACGCCTACAAACAAAAAGTTTCCAGGGTTRAGGCTGTTTTTAGCTGAAATTAAACTTCACGTGGTCTCTGGGGTTTGAGCTAAGACTAACTTGGGACAGAAATGAAATACCACAAATGTCACAAACATTGTCCGTAAACAAGCTAAAAATCAACAATCCTATTTTCCCAGGTCCAGAAGTGCAGCCACTTGCTGTGGGTTCAGAGATCCTCATAGTCATGGGTTGAACCTCACAAGTGACCAGGATAAAGCCAGGCACTAAAAGGAACTTCTCAATGCACTGAAAACACCCAGTGCCCGATGTCAGTGCTCAGGTGCTTTTTTGTTGCCTTTAAATGGGGGAGTATTTTTTGTCTCTTGCTCAATGAGATAAATATGAGAATAAAATCCTTCATCTTAAGTCTGAGGAAAATATCCATAACTGCTTATTTATCCTTTWATCAGCAACAGCGCGTCCTGCTTCCTGAGAACCCACTAGGAGTGGGAAAAAAGAAAGGAGAATTTTGTAAGTAAAAGATCTTTAGGACACCTTTCTCTGGTTCCATACAGTTGTAAGTTCTTTCCACTTCTGGGATTATGGTTCATAAAGTGATGTCGTTTCTAGTTATTCATCCTCAAAAGATATATTCAAATACAGCTGTGAGGGGTCATTAACTCCTCCTGTGTACAAAAAAGAATTTCCATGCKTGGGGTGTTTTGGTCACAAAATCTCCCACAGGAGTTAGAGCAAGGCCTTATCCTTTCCATAAACTTCTGGTTGCATCTTGAAATTTGCTTTTTCMTTACTAAATATAGATGCAGATGTTTATGACTGACAGTGTGCCCAGACCAGGGGGTGGACTGAGCCTCACCTCCCAGGACAAGGGCTTCCACCCTTCCTTTTCTCCTTTTTAGGAGTCRAGCGACGTCAAACACCTCGTGACCCCAAAGCCTGGCCAAACCGTTGGCATGGCTGACCTGTTTATTTGGGTAGAGCGTCAAAGAATTTTGGCAAAACTGACAAACCAGGCTCAGATAAGGGGAAACCTTCAAGTCAAACACAAACATTAATATGAACACCCCTAATCTCCTGGTTTGTCCCCTTCTGCAGGCAAAGGTCAGGAGCATTTGGTCCCCACAGACCCTTAACAAGCAGATGTTACTGTAACATGCCCAGGGAATCAAGCATAAATACGACCCCTGACCCCAGTTGTCAGCTGATCCGCTGAGACTCTTAGAAATATACTCTTAACTTTTATAAATTCCCACTTTTTCCCACCGTCCCACTCCATTCTTTCCCTCCCCTCTCCCTTGTGTCTCCCAGAGCCGGAGCTGCCGAGCGGCGCTTGCACAGTTGCTCGCAGGCTGACCCCTCTCTTCACCCGGGTCAAAGGCCCGAGACCCAGGGCAGGGCTCTTTTCTTGCCAAAGGCCAGCTGATGAATCATTCCCAACTTGAAGGGAACAGAGGAGAGGGGAGGAGTTTGTCTCTCAAAAGGCCCTCAAACAACTGTGCCCTATATATCAGCATTTACACTATTCTGACACTCTCAAAAATTCACTTTCCTTTCTGGGAATGGCAACAACAAAAAAAGAAAAAGTGAAGGGGGAAGGGATGAAGGAGCTGAGAGGCGCTCCCTGGACAGTCTGGGGAAATGYCAGAGCCTGGTCCTGGTGGCAGAAAAGGGGTTTGAATGAAACCCCTTGTCTGAATGGGGGTGCTAACATGAGCACCCTTCACTTCAAAAAATGCTCCTGTTAAAGGGAAAAACGTGGGAGGAAAGAAAAGGGGGTTTCCAAGGAAAGTYTGGGCAAGCTGCACCAGACAGACAGGGCAGATTTGTGCAGAGGTGTCAGTGTTTCTCAGTACTTTGGCAACTCCTTCCTCTCAGCCCCATGTGGGGATCAATTTTTTGCCCGCACCCTCCAACCTTTCTTCCTGCCAGAGTATCCTCTGCAGATCTGCGGGGCTCACCCCGCTCAAAAACCTCTCAGCTCTGCACCGTGTCACACCATCCACCACAGAGGGACTCTCTGACCCTAAATGATCTGCAGGAATCACAAAAAAAAAAAACAAAAAAAACCCAAACCCAGACATCTCCCAGCTCCACCGAGACGTTGCCTGGGTTTTCCAGCGTATCCACCTCGGCATGTGTGACTCAGGCCCACGAGCATCTGGAGACCGCAGGAGGAGGGATGCGGAGCGCTCCYGAGTTGATGTTTGTTTTTGTTTGGTTCCCTTCACCTTTATAAAATCCCAGGGACATTTTTGGCCTSACACCAGGCTTTGATTTGAAGTGGGGATTTCCCTGTGTGGTTCACATTCTGTGTCCGGACACTGTTAAACAGTAACTGCAAGGGATGATTTTTACCCCTGGATAACAGGAGGCCTGGGCAGACRGGGCTGTATTTCTTCACTGCCTTCCCAGCTGTCCTTTTTCTCACTCTCATCGAATTATTTGATCCTAACATCATATGGAATAACATGGGTCTTCTTTTATTAGCACCAAAAATATTTAAACTGTTAGTTTCCCTTTATCAAAGCYGGGTCCTGGTCCAAAGAGAGGGAAGAGGCATCTCACTACTTCCAGCAGAGTTTAGGATTTTGCTCATTCTCATTTTTTATTTTTTTAACCCTAAATACATGCCATTGTTTTGTCTGCAGCTGTTGTTTTAGAAGCATTTTTTTGTGCAAGGTGATCCCTTTCATAGTTTAGAAATGTTAAAACATCACATAGACCATTATCCAGGTCTCTCTCCTGCAGAATTTCAGCTGGATGTATGTGTGTCAACAAGTCTCAAACATTCTCCACCACGCATTTGATTGCCTCCTGGCTGAGTTGTGATCATGGTGTTATTTAGGATGTCTCTTTCTGAAGTAAAATCCTCCATTTTTCTTTGGTCTCCTTGTTTAAGTGGATGTCATTACAGTTTCCCAATTCTTCAAGGTAGAACCTGCCATTTGCACCATCCCAAAATGGTTTTAGTAGCTTACTGGGGGTCAATGGCAATATGGGGCTTGATAACAACAAACCATCAGTTACTATATACCTGTCACAATCATTTTAAGATAGAAGAGCAAGGCTTCATATTCATGTGACAAAGAATTTGCCTATTGTATTGATTTTTAGAGGTTTTTTTTTATAATTTATGTACATGTGTATTAGGGTAGGAGATTTGAGGATGGGATGCCTTGGAAAAAGAAAGGAGTTTAAAATTTAAAAATASACATCAGTGTAGCTGTGTGATGCATTTTATAAATCACAGTTTTGATTTAATGGTCTATCCAGTGTGGACAAGTAAGAAACGTGGGTTTGCTCACGCAAAGGCATCGCATCCTGGTTCCAGAAAAGTCAGTGAGARTTTTGCCATTAACTTTAAGCGGAACTAAGGCTTCACCTCAAAGCTTTTAATCAAAAAGTGCGAGCTAGCATGTTCAAACAATGCCTTCGGATCCCAGGCAAGGCAAAGTCTGAGACTCTGGCAGGAAAGAAGGCTCTCATTCAAAAGCTTTTCATGCAATCTCCTGGTTACAGGGAGAGATGGCTGCGAGCCCCAGCTCTGACCTCCTGAGCTGCTGCTCATTCACTGCCTTCTCCCTCAGCTTTTTGGTTTATCCTGCAGTGTCCTTGTAATAAAAGTCATCTGCATGAACCAGAAGCTCAGTGACTGTCATTRTTCCTCCTTGGAACATAAAAAAATWTGGTTTGTGCACCACCTTCCAACTTGTGCAAAACTCTGCAACGAATTTCTTCTCTCTGCTACAAAGGTAACACTTAACTGTGAGTGTCTCTATAAACACACTGATTCTCACCTGGGCTCTCTTGATATACAAGCCCTGATGGTTATCCTTGAAATGACCCTATTTTGTCCTGATAGGTGCCTATGCTTATCTGTAAATCATCTAATAAGAATCCCATCATCATGTACTAGATCAGCAAATGATTTATACTTCATATCTTCACCATTCAATGTAAATAAAGAAATAAAAAAAGCATTTAGGGGAATACAATAAGTAGGCTAGGAGAATATTTGGTCTCAGTGTGGTCAAAAATAATTTGTGTGCATAAACACCAGAAAGAGAATGAAAATCTCAGAGTTTAGTGGACAGGAGGTTATTTGCTGGTAGCCTGGCTTTGAAATCTTCGTAGAAATGAATTTTCTCAAGACTCATTATCCCTTGAGGGGCGTTTTATCACTTTATAAAATCTTCAGATGATCCAGTAGCATTTGTTTTCCTGGGACTGGTTTAGTCTGTGCTGGGTCCAGCCCATGATGTAATTTCTAAACTGCACTCAGTCCTAATGGAGAGAGAATCCACAAAAGTACCCACAACATTTCCGTGCACATAACTCACAATTTAGATCAAGACAGGAAATGTTTTTTCCATTCCATGTGTAAATATGACATTTAAAAAAAAAACTTTCCTATCTCAAGTCAAGACTAAAAGGTTAAAGAGCTGATATTTTTAGACACCAAAATTCCACACATTCACCAAGGAGAAGAGCATTTAATTTCTTCTCTAATTCTGTATTTTCTTTCACATGAGTTTCTCTTAACTTAACTTACTTTGCAAACAAAACAGCAGAGTTTGTTCCAGGCAATGGAAGAATTTTTAGAAAGTATTGAAGTGGAGCAGTTTACCAGTTCCCTCAACCTTTTTTTCGTTTTTAACAATTTGGCATCTCAAGGGAGGAGCACTGTTGTTGGGAGAGGATTTGCTTTCAAACCTCCTCTGCTGACAAACCTTATTTGCCTTCACTGCAGATACATTATTTAGGTTCAGAATTACTTCTAAGTATATTTGCTGCCTTATGCACATCTCTGAATCAGTATGAGCCTTTGGGGAACTCGTGAAAAACASGTGCATTTGACCCCCTGTGGCATGACACAAGGCAGAATGACAGTAAGTTTGTGGAGAAAATGTGATTTTTGAGCATGGCCTGACTGATGTACAGATCTGCTCCTCCAGGCAGTGTGGTGTGAGGCACAGCTTTGAGAATTGTCCCCAGCTCAGTGGACAGAGTGCAACAGATCCCCCATATAACTATTTTAAACAGCTGAGATCCACATCCTGTGGGCTCTCCCCSCATCAAAAGTCAGTCTTTGGAAATCAGAATTTTCCCATCAGTGTAATTTCTTACCACAACATGGTTTCAAACTTGTTTCCTGCTTTTTTCCTCTGTTACTTTTTGCAACGCAGTCCCCAAGGTCCGRTTTCTTTATTTTGCCCAAATCTCATGCCTAGGCCACTTTTATTAACTGAAAAAAAACCCCTTAAATTAGATTGAACAAAGCTGCTAAGGAATGACAAACCTTTTTTTTTTTTTTTCCTACAGATTAAATACCACTTATGGGAAAATAAAAACTTTACCTATTTCAAGTTTCCAATTTTTTTCAGTTCTTCTGGAGTTTTCTCCCATCTAAGTTTACTAACCCCCTTTTAGGTTTCTAACCTCAGTTACTCACACACTACACAGATAGCAGGGGTCAAGGTTGAGGGCACAAGGCCAACAGGTGAAAGGTTGAATAACTTGAAAGCCAGAAAGTGCACTTTTCAAGGAAGAAGTTTAACAGGTTTGGGACTTCTCAAACACTCTCAAGCTGTTGTTCTCTACTTACTTGGCCAGGTCAATGCTGRCATTATGGTTTTGATGGCCACATGTTTTCTCTTTCATTGGCTTTCCACAATGTCTGTCTGATTTTGTCCTTGCCCTTGTAAACCTTTATCTTTTTACTGAGCCATGTCACTCTTCTCATTCCTTCCTTCGCTGTTTGTCCTTGCTTTCTTTTTGTGTTTGGTTTCTTGGGGGTTGGATTTTTCCCCTTTTTGCCTTTGCCTTTTATATATGTATCAATACTAAAAGARTTAGTATTGGGAGTTATGCAGCATCTACAATATTGTTCACCTGTGCTGGGAGAAGCTACACTAAGGCACACCATACAGAATTTTAAAATCTGTTCTGAGTCCTTGAAAAAAGAAATCTTCCCTTTGTTTCATTATTTAGTTTTTGAATCTGATTGCAGTGGAAACAAATAAAGCAAATTTTCCCAGTTTGGGTATGTTAACTCTGAGAAAATTCTATGAATTTCTGTCCAAACAAGGAATTGTTTTGCCCTCTCTATGGCTTTGTCTTTGTTGTTGTGCTTCTTTTCATTTGTTAATAAAATGGGGAGGAAAAAAAGACGAATTCCAGCTATAAAGGATAAAGTTCTGAATTATTTCCATATCTATTATTGATACTGCCTCTGACTTAATTAATTGTTTAGTGTTTTTCTATTCAACATCRTAAAGTTTAGAGAATTGCACAAAAAAAAATACCTGAATTCAGAGTTAAGGTAGCAGCAGCTAAAATACAGGAAGTTTCCCAGAGACATGATAAAGTTGGGAAAAGCTGTTTCCATAAATCAGCAGGACTGGGTCAGGTATTTTGTCTATTTTGTCTATTACCTGTTGAAATCCTTTTGCAGAAAGGAAGGGGTGGTGAAACAGCAGTGACTGAAGACAGACAGATACTGAGGCTTGCAATTGCTTTTGATTCCAAGATATCCAAAGAAAATTTCCATGTGCAGGCTTCCCTCTTTCACTTCGTTTTCCCCCTCACCTCCTGTGAGGAATGGAGGCAGCCTGGCCATTGCTACCAGAAGAAAATGGTGTTTAAAGCTAATGACTAAACCAAAAATCTCCTCCTACGTGAGATGCAGGGTTTATTCCCAGGAAGGAACCAGCAAGAGACCAAATGGACACATGAGGACGAGCACACCCTATGTTTGACCCCTGGAAAACTGTCAAGGCACGTCAAATATGAAGAACGCCAAGCATCCAGCAAACACTGGAGCCTCAGCTTGCTTGCAGTGAATGCCCACAGGAATTTCCATCCTGCCTGWTCTGAATTTCCATCCAGTCCTGATCCTGTTGCAGGAGAGGTGGGTCCCTTCCGTCTGCAAGGTGGCTGAGCTGCTTTGCTGAGAGGATTGCATCGAGTCCTAGACAGAAGCTCAAGCTGTCATCTGGGAAATCTCAGTGCAGTTGAGAAAGATAACTTTTCTTTCCCCCCGCTCCAGTTAATTGCTAAAGTG
>NW_026623712.1:442018-446838 GCF_030028575.1 Malurus melanocephalus | reverse complement strand
TCATGCCACAGAACAACATTACCACAGAGGAGCAGCAGTGTTTGGCTGTGTTCAGGATCTGTACTTTGACCAGAGGCCATTCATCACGAGCTCAGCTGCTGCTGCTGGTGGTTAGACCACAGACATCCAATTGCTCCCAATGAGCTCCATGACATTCCCTGGCTGAGTCMGTGCACGTGGCAAAATGCATCCTATACTTATGGTTAAACTTTAAATGCCRYTCTCGGAGAGTCCTTTCAGCTCCAYGGAGATTTCTCCTGCAGTCAGCCACCAGCCCATCCTCTGAGCGTGGTTGTTTCCAGYGTCTTTTGACTCTGAGAGAATTAGAAATGTAAGTACCTGGAGCGATGAGAGGAGCAGGCTTGGTCCTGATGGAAATGTGAGGGCTGAGACAGTGATCAGGTTGCTGGGCAGACAGCACGTGTTGTTTTGGCTGATCCTGCAGTGGAAAGGCCACTTACAGTCAAGCCACCAAAGGGCCACATCCATTTCAGCCACATTTGACCCACCAGTAAAGCAAAAGTTGGTCATTGCAAACATCAGAAATATCCTTCAAGGCTTTAGGAAACACTTCCATTACAAAAAAGACAGATGAATATAAAGCTTTTATTGACCCTACAAACAAACACTGCTGTGGCCATGAGGTGTCTTCCAAAGGTGCAGAGGTGGCAYTTTGGAGCCACACAGACCCCTCTGCACTGGCTGCAGTTGTTTCCTGGGTAATAATCCCTCTCAGGACAGACAAACCCTCATCCCAACATCTCTACATGAAAACACCCCAAAACACATTTTGTATTCCAAGAAAATTGGTCTCCAGTCAGATGATAGACTGAAATTCAAATTTTCAGTGTAAACATGATTTGGTGAAGATCTGTGTGTACAATTATAAATTTAAAAAACAACAATACTGATGTCCCCAACACCCTGTAGAGAAATTAAATACTAAATTAGATCCTAAAATAAACCAAGATTATATGGAGCAAAAAGCAAAGGAGAGAGCATGGAATGGGGCAAAAAAATTTGAACATTTTAGATTTCACTTTCAGTTGACTTTAAAGATCTGGTTCAGCTCTGGCAAAGCCAACTACATTCACCTAAACAAAAACTTGGCCAAGAGGGTTGTTTGTTTTGTTTTGTTTTGTTGTTTGTTTGGTTTTTTTTTTAATTTCTTAAATGGCTAAAATTATCTCTTATGCTGCAAAGAGTCAAGATAACCCATATTAATGTATTTTCAGTTTCGCCATAGTATAAATATTCATTGCACTGTCTTCTTTCTGTTAAGTGAAATTTCAGGTATGTGAAATTACCTTGCCTCACAAAATTCCCTCACTTTCACAACACTAATTATAAGTAATTACTTGTGCTGTTCCTTTAAGAATAAGAACATTACCAGCCAGCCCACCTCAGGGAATAAATATGCATCTCACTTTGATGAAATTTGCACACAATACAGGTCAGGTAGTTAATGAAGCCATAAACCATAATATGTCTGAGGCACTAAACATCACCTTATTCATTTGGCCTTGGTGTTTAAGAGAGCAAGAGATGTTTATTGCCATGAGACACCCTCCTCGCCTTTAGGATCACCATTCATAGCCAGCTCTTTGTAAATAAACATATAACCTTTGCAATGGTAATTTAAGACTGTGCAGTAAAGAAGATGCAGTGAGTGCATGGAGAGTGGAAGAGAAGATAAAAAACCTCATGAATAAAGTCGAAGGCTGCAGGCTAAGGTRTTTATTAAGTCCCAAGCTGTTTTTTTCCCTCTACTTTTCCTCTCTACTGAAATAAAAACAATGATTGCTGTGATGCTCTAAAATTAGAGCACATTTGTCGTTTTTAAAAGCAGCTAACAACTGAACTTCAACTGTGCAACAGCATAATAGGTGTAGAAAATAGATCTGCCTCAGGCCTTGCCTCTTCTGTTGTGTAATCAGCCAGTAAGAAAGCAGGAGATCGGACCAGATAATGTCAGTTTTCCACTTCAGAGTGGCRAAGGTATAAAAGGTATACATTAAAATGCATCAATGAAATGCTGCAGTCCATCAGACTGACTTCCCGGGACAGAGAGAGTTCACTTTCCAGCCACGGTGCCATGTCTTTAGCATGTGTCACCAAAAAAAAAAAAAAAAGAAAAAAAAATATAATCCCTGCATTAAAATGAATAAAACCCTGAATCATAAAAAGACTTTGCATTTCAGCCCCAGGATGTCAAAGTGTTTTGCAAGGAGGCATGAATTAAACCTCAAAAGTAGTGAAAGAAGATAACCCTGTCTGGTTTATGGTAAGGAAACCATCACACAGGGCCCTGACCAAGGGCACATAGCAAGTGTGAGACAGAAAATAGATCTGATCTCTGCTTWCTGCTTCTTTTTCTTACTCTGAAAAATGCTGTCATCGTTTTGCTTAAAAATTCTCATAATTCTCATTAATCAYTCTCTACTACTTCTACAGCAGAAAAAGTCCCCATGCTCACCCATCAGAGAAATTCAGAAAGTGCTACAAATCATCTGTTTTGCCTTTGTCACCAAATCATGACGAAATCACAGATCTCTAGGTCTTGCTAAACACTCTGCAAAGATCATGGATGATCCTTCAGCTTCCCAAACTGCACAAACACCAAACCCATCATTGCCTTGCCCGAAACAGTKCGTGCAAACACAGACCTGCACAGTTTGTGGCTCTTAATCACCTGTTACTGTCTGTGAGAGAAGGACTTTTTGATCCCTGGAGATGCTCAGCAGGATGATGGTGTAATTCTGTGATCCAACAATCAACTCGTTGGATCACAGCAGCTTTCAGGCAAACTTTATTTCCAATAAACTTTATATCCAATTAATTTATTTATATCCAATTAATTTATTTGCAACAATTTCAAGAAACAAGGCTGTTCCTCTTTGTGCTTGGCATGGGACACTCAGCTGCTTTGAGAATCAGCCCATGGCAAATATCAGGAATAGGATGTGATCCCTCTATCCTTCAACTTTGTGCTCAGAGGACTGTCATCATTGTCATCACTGTCACTTCAGCGTCTCGTGAACCAGAGAATGCCCCACCAAGAGATAAATGACCTATGCAGAAAAATCAAATTGATTTTTCGTCATTTCAGAGCACTTTTCAAAATAGTTTGCACTGGGATCACAGAGTAAACAGCTGATTACATTCTGGTGAATGTAATCTCGTCCCTTTCAAATATTCACATGGTTTGGTACYTCCAGAGGATTTCTACACCCCGTARCATCCAGAGMAGCCTGTGGGTTAGARCATGAACCTGCCCTGCTGGGACTGGCTGCTAACAAGGAAAGTGGGTAGATCCAACAATAAATGMACTATAATGACATAATAAAAGTTTGGGAAATTGCAGGAGTCATGTTTCTCATTCAGAAGCAAGCCTAAAATAAACTTGAAAGGCTGCAAACATCACAATTTTTGTCTGATGAAAAAGTCCCGACTGAACAGCCCAGC
The DNA here is from genome assembly GCF_030028575.1 of Malurus melanocephalus. NCBI lineage: Eukaryota > Metazoa > Chordata > Aves > Passeriformes > Maluridae > Malurus > Malurus melanocephalus. Next base: position 443,373 of record NW_026623712.1, on the reverse strand, counting down.
GCAATGACTTTGCAGGAGTATATGAAAGACATWCCACAGGCAAATTGAGATACAAAGTTTGAGTTTTTGATCCCAGAGAGAGAGAATAATGTGTCCCTCCATTTATCCATGAACTCTGCAGCTGGCAGRGGCTGAGTTCTGTTAGTAATTACCGTGAACAGATGAGGGAAGATTTTTTATTTTCCCCCTTTTTATTTTGACCTGCAGTTAAAGAAAAWTTGCTTGTTTTATTTTAGGTTTAAAAATGATGAGGCAGCATCAACCTGCATTTCACCCCAGAGCTGTTGATTTTCCCCTGTCTTCTCCCCCTCCCTTCCTTTCTTCCTCCCCTCCACCCCACAGCATCTTAATTTATTTCAGACTATGAGTGTGCAGATTCCCAATTTAGTGGGAACAKTTTGCTGCCAAGGCCCTTCAGGGACTTTCTCTGCAGTTTATTTTCTTAACTACAAGCTTCAGGTTGTTTTGTGTGTGCAAGTGGTGGGGAAGGAAGGAGGGGACTACATTCCTCCCTCCAAATTTACAACATGAAAAGTTTGGATTTGCTTTTAGCCAAGTTTTGTCCTTCCTTGTCCTGCTCAGTGTTTTGTTGTTCTCTTCCTTCAGCAAACACCCAGCTGGCAGCCCYGGTGACTCACGGAGGGAAAGTATCAGACACATTTCTTGCTGAAACGATTATTTGCCTCTGCTCCCTCTTTTTCCCTGTGTGAAATAGCTTCTCATGGGAAGGGTGACAGGGACAATCCTGGGCTCATGCCTGCTCAGCTGCACTGGGAATATCTTGGTTGAGATGAGCTTCCTTCTTTTTCAAGGTGGATGCCATGGGAGAATCCTGAATCCGTACTAAGTGGGACCACAGGTTTACCTAAAGCAGCACCCTGGAACTGCTCAAATAATTTTGGTTTTAGCAGCAAAACCAGTAAAATATCCATTTTCTTGAGCACCTGMTGAGCCACCAAGGTACTGAACATATTGACCTCCCCAACAGGAATTATTCTTGTATTTTCTCTCTTTCTGGGTTCCCCAGTGGCACACCCCTTGCAAAGCGGGCATGGAAAAGGTGAAAARTGAAGGAATCTGTCACAAAAACTGGTAGAGCTCCAGTGCCATGAAAGAATCAAACATTCAACCCAAACTCAGATCGATCTTTAGAGGAATAATCATATATAATTTCAAGCTGTTGAACAATTGGGAATGAAGGGTAAGCACAGGAAACCCCAGCATGTTATCAGCAGTCTTGGAGCAATAATAACAGAAGGTTCATTTCATGGAGGAAATTATTTAACACAAACTATTCACTCAACTCCAAACACAGGACAGCAATATAAGAGGAATATGGAAGTAGCTTTATTTTT
>NW_026623712.1:438476-442008 GCF_030028575.1 Malurus melanocephalus | reverse complement strand
AAAAAAAAAAAAAAAAAAAAAATCCTGAGCAGGTTTTCTTTAGGGAAAGCAAAGTTTCCCTCCCATTAGCCCACTTCCTGCAATTCCACAGTGCGATTGTGTGTTGGGAATGTACCCAAATTTATTTTTATGCAGATTACAGTGGTCTCATATTTCCTTAATACAGTTTCATAGCTGATTTCCTTTGCCCACTTTAACCCAAAACTGTTTAACATATGCCTCACAACCAGCCATTGTCAGGCTCGGGTTAGCTTAGGGACTCTTCTTTTTTTTTGGTTTGTTTTAGAGGGGCATTGGGGGTAGTRGTTGCTGCAGGAACTTTTTGTCACACTGTTTCAACTGATGAGYTTTAAAGTTATGTAGAGTATTTCTCACATTCTCAGGGATTTCCACACATGGCTGGTTTTTACTCATCCCTTTCCTCCTTTTAGTTTGTTACCACCCTGTGTTTGTCCAGTGCTCCAGGTGATTGTAAGGGATCTGCTTTACTCTTCTCATGGTTACAAATAAACAAAGAGTTAAATAAAAAAGAAGAGTTTTCATGGGGAGTTAAATAAAAAAGGAGTTTTCATGGGGCTGATCTAGAACACACAAGTGGGAAGACTTTCAGCATCTGGTCACTGTGCTGGTCCAAGCCATTCCTGGAGGTAACTCCTCAATTTCCTGGGATCATGGGAGGTGTGGGAGTTGAACACAAATGTGTCACCTGTGGCAAACCAACTCTCCTTCAATCCCAACAGCATCACCTCTCTCAAACAAAGTTTGCCCCAGGACTATGGCAACAAATCCCATGAGATCTGCTCTCCATCACCTCAGGGGAAGAGCAGTAAGAGAGGCTGTTTCAGAGGGAAGAGACAAAACAGCATCTCACACTGAGAAAGGGAAAATTCTAGCCCAGAAGAATGGAGGGACCAGATCAAACAGAGAGAAAAAAGAGAAAAAAAAAAACCAAAAACCCTCATGTGCCATCTGCAAGTCCTTTGTGGTCAAGTCATGGAACAGTGGGACACAAAACAGGAGATGAGAGAAAGAGATATTTCTGCATTTGTTCCCCTCCTTCTAGCRCAATGTATATTGGATCAGTTCACCCAGTTTTTCTAACTCAGGGAACAGATGGTGTCATATTTGAATATAAAATGAGTTTTCATTTTCTTTGCCATTAAAAAAAAATAAAAAAAAAACAACACAAACAAACAAGAAAAAAAAAAGAGCTCACCCAAAAATGATGCTATAGGTTTTTTTACAGACCTATGGTCTCAGTTACAAGCTGAGCTTATTTCAGTTCCCCGGATCTAATTTGTGGTCTATTATGGTCCTTTTATGCCTGCAGATGTACAAAATGAAAAAAAGTCCCTTCTACAAATGGAAATACTTTTCTACTTAGACAATGTTCATGTTTTGGGGAAAAGTGAAAAACTGTTTAACCACATTTGGCAGCAAAATTCCAACTGTACAGGCACAGAGTTTGCTGTTGTTGCTCTGTRCTGTGTAGCTTTGAATTCAATTAGAATTCAAACCCACTCATTTTTTAAGGTTCTTTTATGTTACTGGAAACAGCTTCCGAAACGAATACTTTTCTCATGGCTCCTCTTGTCAGGACCTGAGAAAAGGACTAAGAAAACACAAGAGAAAACCTCTTCCTTGGCCATCCCAGGACAAAGATGAAGAAACCAKATTAAACAACACAAGATTTAAGAGATAGATGTCTATGGCTTCTGTTCTTCTTTTCTGAGTTTCATCCCTGTAGATTAAACCCTCCAGTTGCATGCCAGTGAGATTTCCTACTGTCATCATGGGAATCAGTGGAGTTAGACAGCCATAAAAGTAAGCTCATGTAGCAACAGAGGAAGCCAACAGGTCAGATGAACAATCAAGACCTTTTTCTGAGTCTATCYGCAGTCTTTCACTTGCATCACTTTTCCCCTGCTATGATGCTTATAAWAGTTTTGGGCTGCTTGCAGGTGCCAAAATATTCTCAGAATAAATTTGCACTGAATCTGAGACAAGCTGACTGAAGACCTCTCCTGAGTCCCTTATTTTCTCGAATTCCACAATTACGATGTTATTGCAAGTAGAGCCTTTTTTTCCTCTTTAATTTACACTCTGCTGGCTTACATATTACCCTCCAGCACATCTATAAAAGACCTTGGCTGCTGAGGTGGGGCAGGAATTGAGTGGTTTAGGATTTGGTAAAGGGATTAAGGAGTCTTTCATTTCTAGGTCACTAGTTCAAGACTGTCATGACTGTAGGCTGTCTACTGACCTGAGTTAAATATATTGGTGGATGTCGCTTATGCCCTATCAAAAAATCACCACCACATTTGGCATTGATTTGACTTTATAACAGAGCAGGTTTGGTATGCATTAATCAGGAATGGGAGCATGTTGGAAAGCTCAGATCAGGATGTGAAATCTCCCAAGGTTTGAGAATGGATGTGTTTGGGGTTCTGGTTTGACTTCTCTAAGCAAAAAGTCAAGCAGTGAARTGTGGGTTTCAAATTGTCGTGTAATTTAGAGTTGTTAAGAACCAAGTCCTACTTTTAATTTTAGCTCTGCTGTTTTCTTATGAAAAGCAGTTTCTTTCYCTACTTCCCACCTGTCAAACTGCAGAAAGGCTCACAGTTAAATACCTTTTTTCTTATTTAGCTTCCAGAAGTCCCTGAAGACAGAAAGAAAGGAAAACACAAAAATTAGGAGATTATTAATCTCTCATAAAAGAGAGAAAGGTAAAAGGGAACCATTATCACTTCTGGTATATTTTGGCTAAACACTGGAAGAAATACTGGAAGTTTGAAGCTTGAAGTTCATCCAAATTAAAAAATGGAACCATATTCCCAAACAAATTCTAATATTAGACTTTMAAATAGGTTTTCTGCAACACTTTAGAGGGGAAGCTCCCCTACTTTCTCTTTTTCTCCTGCAGACTCACACTCCTCAACAGGCTCTTTGACCTTAATGGGATGCTATTTGCTGATTTGGAGTCTCAGTCCCAGCAGTGAGTTCATAATAAGAGTCAGCTGAAGAAAGGCTCTTTCCCTACCTTCCAACAATTGCACATTAYAAAGCAACAAGACACACATTGCTCCTGCCAGCTCTCAGAAAGATGTCARATTGAGTAAAAATTCAAAAAGCAGAAAGCTCATTGAAAGTAAACCCAGATAAAGTGTTAAAATGCAGAATTATCTCTGGTTGCGAGGCAGCTTTCATAAACGGCACCGAAAAACAATCAAATTAGAAGATAAATACAACCTGGAAACAGCAGGAGAAGTTATGCCGGACATAAATCTGCTCGTGATACTTTTAATTAAAACTGGATGTGATACAGCRCTCAATATGATATTTCCTTCATTCCTGTTTATTATTGGGATTATATTTGTGTATTCTGCTCAGTTGTAGGCCTGCACCATCAAATCCAAGGGAGTTCAGAAGCAGTTAGCCCAAAACAAAGGCTTAAAGGAGGCAGGCAAGCAGAAAATATTGGGGGAAGGGAAAATAAGAAGAAAGAAAAAAAAAAAAAAAAAAAAAAAAAAAA
>NW_026623712.1:433640-438402 GCF_030028575.1 Malurus melanocephalus | reverse complement strand
AAAAGAAAGAGGGAGATTCCCAGTTGCTTTTGTAAGCCTTCACCTCTTACAGCCTCCAGGATGCTGTGGTGACCACATGTTCCATACCTGACCATATTTTGGTTTGGGACCTATTAGCTCTGAGGAATTTGCTCCTTTGAAGTTTGAGATTAAGCATAGGCCTGGTCTTGCCGGTTCGCCTGAGCTGCTGCCTCCCCCCACAGCRTTTCTGGGTGCTGTCAATTGGTCTTTCTTTTTCCTTAATCTCTTCTTGTGGCCAGGTGTGTCCAGAAAGTTGAGTTTTCTCCTTTTGCCTYGTCTCAATGCAGGTTTCAGCCCTCAGTGGATCCTCAGTGTTGCAGAAACCAAAACAAATCGCTCTTCCCCTTCCTTAGGCAGGTTTGACTTCAGGTTTACTAACAGCGAGTATGCTCTGCTGATGTGAAGGAAAGAAAGTAGGAATTTGGAGATGCTGCCTCACTCCGGAGTTGGATGCTTCAAGCTGCACTTTTTCCAGATCTGCTTCTTCAAAAATCACCATGCCCAGCATTTTCCTTGCTTGCTAGACAAAGCTTAATTTTCAGCTTCAACAAATCAATGTTCCCCACAGAATTTGCTTAGCATGGGAAATTCCCATTCCACCCAATTATAACTGCAAAAGTTGCTGTCTTATGGATAGCTACCACTCTTTACAAAGTCCTGGTTCTTGATTTTCCAAGGTGAAATAGGGAGGGAGTTTGAAGCTGCCTCTGGTTTTACCTACCTGGTCTACCATGATCTGTACCCAGGACTGGCACACCTTGGCCTGGCTGAGGCTTTGCCAGGATGGAAAAGACTGCAGGAATTCAGTGAACTGGATGGAGRTATTTGCAGGTGTTTGGGGAGTGGGAAATTTATCAGTTTTCTCAAAGAATTTGCTGACAGGCCAAATATTTCAGGTTTGTGTGGACTGGAGGGAAAGGAAGATGTTTGACTGTTTATGGGAATCCTATTTCCCCTTGTCTGGGATGCCTGTGCCTCAAGAAATGGTATCATCACRGGCTGGGGATATCTGCTTACAACTTTTGAAGGAGATCTTTAGCCATAATCTATCAAAGCCTTAAATGAGCATGAAACCAAGGAGACAAAATGAATAACTCACCCTAATGGAATAGCAGACGGCGAGATCTCACAGCACATCGTGCTAGTGTTCCAGCATCCCCTATATAATGTTTCTTTTTCTGAGTGAGAATAGTGCTCATTCTTGTTGTTTAATGTCTACAAGGTCTAGTAGAGACTAAATCATGATAAGAACCACAGACGTTTTGGAAAGCCTGAAATTGGATAAGTGTCAGTCACTATCACCTCCATCAACCTTAACTTCCTTAGTCACAATGCAAACAGCTCTACGTAGTTTTATTTCATCATTTACCGAGATGGGGGGAAAAAATATATCCTAAACACTTCTGGATGGCAGCTGTGGGTGGAAAATATATAGGATGGCGAAGCTTGTGAAGTGTGCAAGAAAAATAGTGCTAGTTAAACATGTCTGAAGATTGGGAATCCCAGGGCATTCGTGTGGTTCGGCTCAGAAAAGGGAGGGATGCTGCATTTCACAACAGAAAGCCTTAAAAAWAAAATAAAATAAAAATAATTGCTTTGGGGACCCGAGTTAAAATGCAGGTGTTTTGAGGGGAACATAAACATTTTTTTCCTAAATGAGGCGTTGAGGGCTGGGAGAAGGGCAGTAAAATTAGTGGAATTACTGCCTGATTTTAACCAGATGATTGCTGCAGTTGGACACCGGCGCGGTTTCATTAGGGGCTCTAATTTACAAGCCATTCGCCGCATTCCAGGGGAATGCAGCAACTCCCCCACCCCTCGCTCCCAAAGAATGCCAGCKCTGGGCTTTATGGCAGCAAAGCCTGGCTGCACACTCTCTGCCTTTGGGGTTTGTTTTTTTGTCGTTGTTGCCATCGTGGCTTGTTGTTTTTAAGGCCAGCTTGGCTGTAGTGCTGAGGCCAAGCTTTTTGGGAAGGGAGAAAGGACATCCCAGTGCCTTAACCCRGGCAGGTAGTCCAGGAATATGTGTAAATCTCCACTGGCATGGAAAACATATGGTCCTTCTGCTAAAGAGCTGTCCTGATTTATACAGAGTGTGCAATCAGATATATTACATCATTTTGGCGTTACATACCGGTATATTCCAGATATAAAATGACCCTTTGCCTGGCCTTCCATTAGATCCTAAATTGTCATTAAAGCACAGTCCTGAAAGCCTGAAGCAGGTGAGGTTTCGGCCTCGTGTGACCCAGCTCAACATAAATTTGTCTGATCTTTATAGAGGCAAATGGCCTAATGAACACTGTGGATAGAGGAGATTTCCATGTAGCCAGCCCCTGGGATCTGGTATTACTTTCAGAGGTATGAGATTTCTGCCTCAACCCACCTGGCAGAGCAGCAATAACTCCTTTTTCCTAACAAACAACACGCAGCCCTTCTTGCATTCCTCCTGCTTAGCCATTTTCTGGACATACCCACACAACATTATAAGATCCCTGAGTTTTATTCCACTGCCACAGGGSAAGTCACAAAAGCCAAAAGAGGGTGATACAAATTCTTTCCGTGTTTCATGGGTGCAGAGCCCTCTTTGTAGAGGATAAGCATCCTTTAGACACACCATCATTTTCTGTTTGTCTCCTGGTCCTTCTCTCTGTTGCTTTTTTCACTGAATTTCACCTTTTCCATCAAGAGCTGCAGAGCTTCCCTGTTTTATCCAATYGACTTCCTTCCTGGTGCTGCTTGCAATTTTCTTTTACATTTTCAGTACATCTGAGTTTCATTTTCCCCCAATGACTACTCTCTTGGCAAACTCACTCCCCAGTTTTGGTGGGCTCACTGAGGTCCAGCAGCCATGGTTAATRTTTGCCTGCTGTTAATCCCAACCCTCACACCTAAATTATGATTAAAATAGTGAACAGAATCCCAGAGTTGGCAGGGGTTTAGAGTCTGTCACCAAGTAGTTRTAATTCATGAATGTTACATATTAAAACACACAAATGCAGGGAATGAGGTTTCCTTTCAGTTGTAATATTTATCTCCCATTTTTTGAGGGCAGCCATTCTGGTCTGTCACKCCTCTGCTCCTGTCACATCTCACAAATCCTGCTGGGTTGGCTCAGACATCTATTTCAATGCAAAACCTCCTATTTAAAACCCAAAACAGATTTATTAAATAATGTCCTTCCCCTGAGGCARGAAGGAGCTGGCAGAGCAGGAGCTGAGGCGATGAGGAGTAACCTCACATACGAGAGACGGAAAGAGCAAGTCCCCTTGCATTAATTCATTCTTCAGGATCTTGTGTTCTACTTGAGAACCTCTAGTGAAATACTGTGCAGGTCTTATCTTCACCAAATTCAAATTCACCTGGCCTGCCTGAATCAATTAAATTCCATCCCTGGAAGGGTCCAAGACTGAGCTGGATGGGGCTTGGAACACCCTTGTTTTCTGAAAGGTGTTWCWACCCATGGCAGGGGGTTGTAACTGGATGARCTTTAAGCTCCCTTCCAACCCAAAACATTCTATGAAATTATCTTTCATGGGGTTTTTTCACCTTTGGGGTTGAGGCTGGTGATGTTAGTCCAGGACTGCCTGAAGCTGGATAAACTGTAGGATGACTTGTGRCTAGAAGTTAATGATGAAGAAATAAACATTTCCTTTTCAGATTCCATTTTAAACTATTTGTGCTGCTATGAATATGCACCAATTTGCAAAATGACTCAGTTTTGCAGGTGCCTGAACTGGTGCAGCCTCCCAAACAGCAACCATGTGTTTTTTCACCAAGGGCAGAAGTAACTCCTCCACTTTCTGATAGAAATCTAACCTCAACTGGTTCTTGCTTTTAAATGAAGTAATTTCAGTACCAGACTTTATTTGCAGAGGTAGATAGGTTTGTCCAGACAGCAGCTTCTTTTTTTTTTCTTTTTTTTGTTACATCTGTAGACTTGCTGGAAATATTTCTGGATGAAAAATTTGATGATGATAACTTACTATGGTATCTTTCCATTCCTCTATAGCTCTGAGGTGGCAAAGGCCCTGACACACATCTCCCCACAGTTTATAAAGCAGTTATTTAGCCCATCAGGCTATCAGATGAGTTGTCATGAAGCCATTTTGATTTCTCTCATCTCACCCTTCRAAAGATAACAGACTTCATAACTTTGAAGACCTCTTACTTGCTTGAACAGTCAGGATTCACTGCCCCATCAGGGTATTTTCAAATTCTTCCTGATCCAATTCTTCTACTCTTCATTGACTTTCACTGGCATTTCAGCTTCTAACTGACCTGTTTTTATCAGTTTGTAAAACCAAAAAAACTATTATTTAGGCATGAAGAAAATGCATCAGCTCTCTGCATGAATCAGTTTCTAACAGTCACTATTTAATGCTAGCAAGGAGCAATGTGGCATGAATTACTTTCCATTGCTATTCAGAGACCTTTCAGGACTTCTTGTTTTCTTAAGATCACCTTTTGTAATTGAGGGCTAAAATGCAGGGCAATTTCTTCAGATCCCTCCCTGGTCTGCTTATCATCATCTCATGGAAATGTGCAACTTTCACGGAAAAAAAAGTTGAACAAAAGAAAAAGCTGATTTTTTTCTAATGCCAGAGTGAATCCAGGTAACTTCTGCAGATCAATTTGTTAAATAATCTTTCTGAGCAATATCTGAAATGAGAAAATAAATACTTCATACATCGAAATTTTGCTGATTTCCTGAGGAACACACTATTCTTTTACATAATTC
>NW_026623712.1:396688-433595 GCF_030028575.1 Malurus melanocephalus | reverse complement strand
GAAATTTTTTTCTCCCTTAGAATTATTTCAGGAATAAATATGTTTGAGGGTGTTTGGAGAACATGAAATCTGCATTGACAATGTCTTCTATAGGACTGACTGATCCTGAAGGGTTCTTAGGTTAAGATAACCTGTTTATAAAAATGCCATTGACAGGGCTTCAGATAAGGTTAAAAATCAAAGCATCATCACTGATTCACACTATAGCACAAATCCTATGGTTCTTCATAATTTATATCACTGTAATTGAGATAAGTGCCCTTTATGGATTTGTTTATCAGATGCGTGATTAATAATCACAGAAGTTGCAAGACTAGAATTAATGCATTTTGTGTGTTTTGTAACATTACAATTAACATTATAAGAAAATTGCTTTCTCAYAAGCCACTAAAAAGTAATTCCTCACTGACAAAATACAAAACTTTGTGAGACAGAGCGAGTCAGATGCCTGAGACAGGAGATTGTTGCTGGAGGGAAGATCTGCTCCATCTCTGCTGAGTGGTCCTGAGGAAGCTCTAAGGTGAAGACGAGCACAGATGTTGCACTCCAGTGCTCTGCAGTTGAAAGGGGTAAATGACTAATGGCTTTCTCAAAAGGCCAAACAAAGTGTCATAAGCTCCTAAAAGCTCCTAAGATGCGTTTCAGCCTTTTTTATTTTTTTTCCCCTATAATTATCTCACTTCTAGCCTAAACTTAACAGGAAACCCACTTGGTTTTGTAAGAAATACTCTTGTTGTTTAAGAATGCAGATGTTGCTGAGACTCAAAAGGAAGCTGATGTCCATTTGGCCAGCTGTGTCCTAACAAGGCCACAGACTCTTCATTGTACCCTTAAAACTTAATCCAGACAGACAATGACTTAATGCTGGCTCTTGACACAACTGCACTGTATAGAATAAGGCTGAGGCCATCAAAATAATTCTCATTTGAGARCAAAAGCAGCCTGAACCCAAGTTTKGGAGTCTGCTGAGTAAACACTACCAAAGGAGAAATAAACATGTTCTCTTGGCCTGAACTACCATAACTCTCTCAGCTGCAGAAAGAAAATACAGAACAAGAGAAAGAGGAATGTTTAGATATGACTTAGAGGACGGAAATTTTCTGTTCATGTTTAGGAGATCTCACAATATCTGACCACAGCCATGTGTGGTGGCTGAAGCCCTTCCCTTACCCAAAAATAYGCTCAGGCAGATGGGGAATGAGATTTCTGGGATTTGATTATCAAGAATGAAACCACAGACCTGGATGAGCTAATGTTGTTCCAGATGCATTATCTTATAATCTGCATGAAGAGAGAAGGGAATATTGAACCCTCCCTCTAAGAGGTCTTTCAGCAAGCTTAATCTCCCTGCTGCATGAGATGAAATTGCTGCCTGAAACTGGAGGGGATCTCTGCCTGAGTCCTAACCAGAAAAAAAGTTAGATCTGAAGGAAGAGCAAACAGGGGAATGAACCACAATTTTCCACTCATGTGCCATGGTACAGAGATCTCTGGGCCCTTTCTCTGCTCTGTGCTGCACATAAAATGGATCTAGATTGATGGCCTATTATTTCACTTTTTGTTTTTTCTTGTCCCAGACCACCTTTCCTMTTTCCCCAAATTCCTTTTGCCTTGCATCAAACTATATCTCAGAGCCCAGCCCAAAGAGAACCCTCCAAAAAACATCCCTGGAACAGTATCTTCAAACAAAATCCTGATTGAGGCMCTCGAGCCATTAGCAGAGTGGTTACTTTTGCACAAAATTCACTTCAGGAACACTTGCAGAATGACTGTGACCCCTTCAAAGCCCCCCTGCTCTCCCTGGGAGGAGGGATGTGTGACATTGGCGCTGCAGAGGAGCCCAGAATGGGATTTTTGTTTGACCCACAGGCTGCTGAGCTCGCTGATAAGGTGGCTGCTCTCCAAGGAGACACCCAAACCTCCAGGCACATCCCACARCAACTGCAGGGTCAGCTTTTCTGCCACATACGGTGACCATTAGCTGAAAATGTCAGAGACCAAAGGTCGCTGCGCTRCCCTGGCAGTATTTATCAGCTTGAAAAGTACCTGGATGGCCTCGTGTGTATTATCCCAGTGCTCCTGCTCCTCTGTAAAACCAAGGATTTGCTTTTTAAAACAAGATATGTTTTCTGTCTCTTGCACGTGTCACATGCATGCTCTGCCTTCTAAAGAGTTATCTCGTGTTTAAAATAATGTGGTGGGCAGCAGAATTCCTCTCTCAATAAGCTGTAGGGGGAGAAAGCTGTAAAGCAAAGGATGCTCCCACCATTGTTTCTGCATTGTTAAAAGGTGAAAACCTCAGACAACAAGGAAAAGGAAAAAAAAATATAAAACCCAAGGAAAAAAGAAAAAGAGACAGTTTTAAGGGCTTTTAAAATATCTAATGCTCTGGGATCTAAATTGGCAGGGAGCCAAGCAGTGTCTTAAAGGGACAAGCACTTTATTATACTTTCTAATTCTTCCAAAGTCTGTCCGTAGGATATATGAGCTGGCTCTAATATGACTACTCTATTCTCATCCTCCAGTGGTATACTCTGGTCTCAGCTCATAAATYGAAAGTGGAAGATCAGTAAATCAGCATGGACTGTTTCAGAGGGACATTGTGAATTTCCACTCAAATCTTCTGGTTTATCTTAAATATTTCATCTTAATGTCACCTTTAGAAAAAAAATCTTTCATTCAAGTAAGTTACAACATGCAGTTCTAAACTGATTACACTCCCCCACTGACCTTCTGCAGCGAGGCTCCCGCAGCAGTGCAAATACCATGTTGGCAGCTCTCTGCTGCAGCTTAGGAAGGAGAAATTCTGGCGTGGTAGAGATCCTAAAAAWGTCCCCAAGGTGTGTTGTGGTGCACAAATAAGGTAGAGGGAGCCCAGCTCCTGGCCAAGGCTCCTTTCCATTTCTGTGGGGGAATCCCATGTCCTTTCCATCAGCATGACCAACACGCTGAAATTCATCACCATTTGCTGGRCCAAACTGTTTTCTGCTGGGTCACAAATTTCATCAGTCTAAGCAAGGGGAGCTGTTTTTTTTGAGGCAGGAGGGGATGCAGTAGTGAGGAGGATTAAATAAAGACACAGATGAATACTCCCAATGAGTCTCTCAGGTACAGCCTGGCTGAATCTCCTCACAATAAAAACAGCAACTCCCTCCCCTGAGGAGGAGCACTTCCCCAAAAGCTTGAAGAAACACCTGGAAGGGAAAGATTTAACTGAAAAATTGTATAGYGAAATGCACTAAAAATGTCATTCACACCAACCAATGCCAGTTGTACAAGCAATAAACAATGGACCCTGGAAATGCAATTTTTTCTGTATTCTGCTTTTAAAATAATTTAGGAGTTACCTGAGAAATGCATGCAGATAAAATTGATGAGAAAGCTTGGGTTTGTCCTCTTTCTTCCTACACTGGTCTTATTCTTTTTTTCTTCTGAATGGAGATAATTTTGTTCTTCAGGACTTTAAATGAAGCTGGGAGTTTCTATGGCTGCTTATTTATACAGGGCTATACACCACAGTTAATTCACCCTGACAAGAATGATGTTGAGCTTTCTTGCCATATGATCTTGTATTTAAGATCCTGTCAGTTTTGAGGACTCTAAATAAACCTTCTTTTAAATATTTAATACCCTTCAGTGATATATGCCTTTAGGCTCTGAGCCTGGTCCAACCATCAAAACTTAGAATTTTCTATATTTCCCATCACCAAAGTCTTCTTGTATAAATTAAATTTGCACTCTAAATTCTCTGGTGAATTTCAAGTTGTTTGCTTCTCATTTGCCATTCCCTTACATCTAGAAAGAAAGAAAAATCTACTTGAGTTCCTTCTGCAGGACTTCTAAGCTCTTTAGATAGTAAAATCATCCCATCCCAAAAATGATGGGAATGATGCTCAGGTTCTCTACGTCCCCCATCCTTTATTTGTTAGGGACATGCACATGGAATGGTGAAAGAAAATAAAGAAAGGATGATTTCTCCCTCTACTTCTTGGCCCAGTGACTTCCCCCATTTTGTTGTGGTAACTGGAGGAGTAAGAAAAACAACAGGCTCCCCAACACAGAATGGAATAACTAGAAATCACCTCACAACACTGACCCAGTGAGGTGCTATGGGAAATTGGGGCCTTGACCAAATCAGCCAACAACCTTGGGGACCTCACCCAGGCCACTCAGAGAAGTATGAAGCTCCTGCTTTGAGTGAGCCTGATGGAGGTTTGGGTCTCTGCTTGCCTGGCTGTGCCCAGCTGGTTTCCATTTTGAACCACAAGGTTCACTGCAGACCTTCAGAGATTTCCTTCTAATTAAATATATCAAGTCGTCACATCCTCAAACCAATGCAGACCCTCATTCAGGCTTCTCAGGAGAAAAAGGGGGTTGGAGGACTTGGTAGAGCAGAGATTTTCTCTTATCTTTCCTCTCCCAACCAGCGGCCTCAACCATCAACACATTTCTCAGGTACATAAAGACTGAGTCCACCCCAGATTTATTTACCCCTTGGTGTTCAAAGTCCTGCAGAACTTGTCCTTTCCCTGTCATTTGCACTTCTATCCCCCATTTGCACTTCTGGGTGTGTCACACATGCACACACGCCTGAAAATCTGAGAGACACCCCACAAAAAGCCTGACCCAGGAACCCCAGGATGTGCTCCAAACAGGAGCCCAGGCGACTGGGATTGCTGTCACATGCTCCAGCCACCATCAACAGCAAAAACAAAAGAGCACTAGAGARGGCCTTCATCAAATGGAAACATAACTAAAACAAACAAAGTGTGTCAGCATCAGTTCATGAGAGGTTCCTGGAAGCTAACTCACGACAGCTAGGACAGAAATTCCAGCTCTTTGACAGGAATCGTCCCTAACTCTCAAGTAAAAGTGTTTAGACTTCACAGAACTCAGCAAAATTGCCTTTGAGTGTCAGCAGTGAACGCTCTATATTCTTCTAAGGCTTCCCAGCACAACTGTCAGCTGTCTGTTTTCTTTCTGCTGCATGTAGAGTTTATACAGGCACTCCCAGAGGAGCCTTTAATTGCRTGTCATGACAAGTCTCCCAACCTCTTTGCAGCTCTTCCACTTAACACAYAGTGTAAACTCACCCAATCTCCCTTCACTTTCTCCTTCCCGGATTTCTCTCCTGGAGCTCTGTGGAGTTGAAGCTTCATTATGATGGAGTGGACCCAGTGGAGAACTCTATAAAAAGCATCCGACCCATTTATCAGGACAGATCTCTTTAGCAAGTCTGTATAAACCTCTTGTGTTGAAGAGCCATAACCTGTGACTCAGAGGCAAAGCTAAAACCTGAATAACTAAGAGCAAGGCTTGGGGCTTTTTTCCAATTTCCTATTCCTACAGGGTTTTGGTTTTTTTTTTTTTTTTGTTTATTGTGCAAGACAGTCACTAGATTTTACTAACGACAGCACTGGGCGATCCCAGCAGAGAGACAACACCATTATGGAGAGAGCTATGCAAACACAGAGACTGTCCCTGCCCCAGAGTTCTTCTAATATAAATAGTAAAGACAGTGGGAGGGAAGAGAGAAGCACGGAGAGGTGAAACGCGCTGCTCAAGAGGACACGACAGCTCAGTAGTCACTGCAGARTGTTGCCTCTCAGGGCCAGTGTTTTTGTAAGAGGTCTGGCTTTGCATTTGAAACAAAAAAAAAAAGTCAAAGCAATTCTCACGGCAAAGATTGTAAAGTCTGGTTACACTTGTAAAGGGATTCTGTAGAACATCATGCCCCAGTGTGCCGTATCATTCCCTTTTTTTGTGATTCTCAGAACAAATTTCCTCAATTTTCAAGTCTAAAGAGACTTTTTTTTTACTGCTCCTGCCTCAAAGCAGTATCCAAAAATTAAGGTGTGATAGTGAAACATTTATATTTAAGGCACTGCATGTTTTCACCAAATTCCTCCCCCACCCATTATGGCCATGGTTTAACTGCAYGTTTAAGCACATGTTTAACCACACGAGTGGTGCTACACACATCAGTGAAACTACCTGCACTTAAAATTAAGCACTTGTTTAAGGGCAAGATCTAGAGAGACACATAGTGGGATTTTAAAAAGCCCTTGAGCATTCAGTGGGAGTTAGGTGCTTAATGCGCTTAAGAGACATTTGAAAATCCCACGGAGATGGTGTATCCGCAGCTGAATGCCTCTGGAAATCTGTCAGMGATGCTCAGAATGATGCAGTGATTGATTGCAGTGACAATTACACCTCTAATGAAGTCCTGATTACACAGAGAATTTACAACAGATATGTCTAAAATTGGTGCAAGGATCGGCTCCTTTTTCTGAAGCACCACTTGGAGCCCGATCCAAAATAGCAGCGGGGTGATGTGAGTGACACGAGCAGAGGGCTCACAGGCCCAGCCAGACAGCTTGTGCTTCATTTATGTTTGTTAAAAACCAGAATTCATCTAACCAGTTATTTGTCATGTATAGTGACCAAAGACTCCAGCCCTCTCCTCTCTGTCCCACCTCACCAAATCCTGCAGCAGAGGAATCTCCACACTCCCCCTTGCTTACTCGATCCTGGGTTTATCCCTAAAAAATCAGCTGAAACACCCAGTCTGCAGCTCAAACAAAATCAGCACTCACCCAGCAACACATCCAAACGCCTGGGGACACTCAGGAGCTGAACAAACACCTCTAATGAAGTGATATAATTTTTCTAAGCTAATGAGAAGAAGGTGACCTGAGCCCACAGGTATGAACCCTCATGGACAACAAGCCGAGGAGATAAGCCCCCGCTTTCCACACGAGCTAACAGAGGTCACGCTGGCCAGAGCTTGAATCTTTCTGGCAAGCAGCTCACTGCAGCTCTACACCTGGCTGGGTTTAATTTGTTATTTATGTCAGCTTTGCATATTTGTAAAGTTCAAGGGTTTATTGCCCTGGCCTGACCTTGCCAAGTCAGAGCTCACATGTGGTTCTCTAGTAGCAATTTCTTTCTAATAAACTTTACTTGAAAGAACATGTGTGATAGATTTTGTTGATGATTAAAAAGAATGGGGCTATGTTCATTGTTAGCCAAGCTGGTTTTGAAGTTTTGTTGGAAGTCACCTCTGTGCTCATTTTTTAAAAAACGTCCCCTTCCCCCTCACCCCTTTATTTTACTGCACACCYTAATTATGTTTCATGTTGAAGCATGTAGCATTGTTTGTGTCTATACAGTAAAGACAATTCCCCCATGTGCTTATTAAGATCATTAAATTAAAGAGCATTGTTCACAATTGGTCTTTAATCAGAGTATGTACAAGCACCAAAACCCCGAGCACACACAAGAGCAGGAAAATGCAAGTCTGATGTACAAACATGTRAAAATCAGCTAATACCTGGCATATTCTTTGCCAGACCCAAAGACTGTTGCTTCTAATTTGCTTTGTTTTCCCCTATTAGCAAAGGAAACAAATATTTTCTGTCCCTACAGGCTGTGTAACAGAGTATGATCCTTGCTTCACAGAAAGCAACACCAAATTCCCTTCACTTTCAAAGGGCTGAGAAATTCAYTCCCTCATGCTCAGGAACAAACATGCCAGTGGGTTCCCTGGGAAGTGGAATTTCTAAAACCTGATATTTGACCTTTCTGCAGGGTAGGTGCTCATGTGGCTGTGCCTGTGTTGTTTTAGCCCTGTGCTCCAGTGAGCAGCTGGGCACCATGAAAGCCCCAGCACCGGAGGCTTTTTGGGAACTRGATAAGCTGCAGGCTTTGTGCTTCTGCCCACAGACCTGTGTTCAATCCAGAGCTGCCCATCCTTCTGCCGAGGGTGGTTAGCATTGTCCAAATTTAAGAGTTGTTATTATKGGTAGATTGACAGAAAACGCGATTGCATAAATCTCATTTTCTTATAAAACCCGGCTGAAAGCGTTCCAACACTGCTAGTACATCCCAAAATCCTTGCTTCTCCTACTTTATTTTCCCACAGCTTGTTATGCCTTCAGCTCAGGACCTAATTCTGGACAGAGAGCACTGAAGGAAGTTTTCATCTGTGCATTGCAGCAAATTAACATGTGCTTTTGTGGCTCCTGGAAGAGCACATATGTACAAACACTTTCCCGAATCAACAGTGTTRATTGTAAATCATATGAGGCAGGATTGTCATTCATTAAATGTGTCCACAATGACCTGCCTGAGATCCCCAACACTACTGTAAAATGACTAAATAAGCAAATAATAGTGACATCCATGCTCTGACAGCAGCTGTGAGATTTTCAGTTAAATTAAGAGCTCAAGAGGCAATTGCRACTCACAGTCAAAGCAGGGACCAGGAAACCAAATTTCTGGTTGTCACTCATGGAGCAGGGTCAGGATGCCTAAAGTATCAGTTCCCTGCTCCCTCTGTGAAGAGGACACTGGATTAAGGAATTGTCAGCCTGGCTTGAGCCTTTCCTTTCTTTGCTAAGTGGCAGAAGACACAAGTTTGAATTATGCTTAGCGTGGGTTGACTGGAAAAAGCTGCAGGGCAATCAGCAATGATCAACCCTCTGCCAACTGATTATAAAAGCTCAGCCTTCAGCCCTGTCTGAGATTTGTTTTTCCCACTGCTTGTAAAACAAATCTTGAGCCTTATTGCTCGTCTTCTCTTTGTGTGGGGTGATTTTCAGAAGACCCAGGCAGTTTTAGCAAACCATGAGAGACACACAGATTTATATGTATATATATAAAACTTCAAATGTTTCTTTTTCTCTTTTCTTTAGCTTCTCTGTTCCTTTGGCACCACTCCTATTTCTTTGTCCTATTTCTGATGTCTTATCATCATATTCACTGTCCTTACCTTTCCCACCTCTTTCTTTTTCTTCAAATTCCTCCCCCCTGAAAATTTCACGTCTCTTTAGCTCTAAGTGTCCTTTCCTGGCCCAACTAACACCACACATTTTCATCCAGATAATATCTGTTTCTCCTCTTACGAAACTTGTTTATAATGTTCTCACTTAAAATGCAAAAGATAGTTTGGCAAGAGCACATTTTTGCAAAGAATAACAAAATTAAGGAGAACCAAAGCCAGCCACAAAACCCCATGTRGGCAAAGAGGTACAACCAAGAGTACAGCAAAATTGGAGTTTCCAAAACAAACTGGAAAAGTTTCATCAAAGTCCCAGCCCTTATTCTTAATTGGACACCCTGGTGTTTGAAGGGGCTTGGTGGAAAATAAAACAAATGTGCCTATTGTTCTTAGAATAAGTATTACAATAATAATCATTCTTTAAGCATCAGTAGTGCCTTTCATCTGAGGACCGTAAAGCACAGTGCCAACAAGAATGAAAAGCCTCTCGGTGTTCCTATAAACAACACAGGCATTTCAGACCCATTTTTAACAGAGAGAGTGAGGCCCAGGTAAGATAATAACAATTTTGCTTTAACATTTGCTGTTGGTTGCTTAATTCTGTGCATATTTAGGCCCTGAATATTCCTTGATTTTCACAAATGATAAACATCCCTGATTTCAATGGCCCTTAGCATGCTGCAGCTCTCAAACTCCAGTCCTTCTTTAAAAGTACACACTGAAATCCTGCTGCCTGCAGATCTCTGCCAGGATCASAGCACACGTTTGTGCAAGGACTGGAGGATTTTAAGGCTCCTACACCCTCCATCTACACAATTTTCACAGTATAGCCAATGTCCTGTGAAGACCTAGGCACAGTCTTCTCTTTCAGCATGAGCAATTCTATTCAATACCCTACTGAGCACAGTGAATACAGTTGATTCAGCGGGCTGAGATTTCTACAGGATTGGGTCTCACATATTTCCTTTCTAGTCTTTAGAAGCTCTCAGATGGCTTCACACACTCAGCCAAGGGTTTAAAATATGAAATGTAGCTAAATCCCCACAAACCCTTGTTTTATCAACATTTTGCCWTCTCCTCAGGGATTGGTTAAGAAATTTGTAAGCAGCATTTCCCAGGCATTGGCTTAATCAGAAGCTTTCAGCCTCACTCCCAGCCAATCCAAGTGCTAAACACAACACTGCCCAATTTATTTTTTAACAAGGTTCTCTACTATTGAAACCAGTATGAAGTGCAATTATGGGCTTAACGTTCAACTGTTAAATTATCCTCCCGACATCTTTCCAGGCCACTCTCTTAGCTCTTCAGAAGAATATTTTATTGGAAAGGGTAAATGTATAAAAATCTACTGTTAAAACACTCAACAAATCTCCCCTGTCAGGCCAGTAAACTGTAGTCCACCCACTCTGATCTGAGATTGCTGTTGCTCTGCTCCCCCTTCCCCACCTCCCTTTTCTTTGTTTAAAATATGCTGACCACACAGTGACCTCTCGTAACCCATTGGTCGAAAATTACAACCAGCCACACAAACAAGCAGCTCGAGGTCAGAAAGAGCAGGGTCTGCTAAAAGTTAGTAATCATACATTAATTCCCTGACATAATTAATCAAAATGAACCACCGTTATCTTGCGCGGAACCTTTAACCTATTACAAAGGGGTCAATTTGCAAACCACTTGAGCATGGGAGTTTGGTACAAATAGCATACTCCCTTCATCTGGGATGCCCTAAGTAGGCAAAAATGCCTTTGAAGTCCCAAATCTACTAGATTTAGATATAATTTCATCAATCAAGTTAAAAGGCTGCCTTCTCTCCAAAAAGGATTTCATGTAGATCTGTCATCTAGCTCTGTTCAGTGGGTGACTGAAAATCCATTTGTTAGGCTCTTTTTGTCAGGATGGAGTAGGCTGCAGTTGGCTCTACATGTCAAAATAGCTGAAAGTTTATCAAATTGAAGGCTAAGAGGCATGATTTGTGTTAGAACCTGTGCTGGTCTGGTGAAGGAAGCAGTAAATCTCAGCTTTGTTATGCCAATCAACTCCAATTCTGGAACTTAATTGTGTTTTCATTTGATATGACTATAATTACAACTATATAGTGCATGCAGCTATTCACAGGGAATCAGAAACAGCATTTCACACATTTGTACAGCTACTACAGGGCTGTGCTGCCTTGTGATCCTTTATGCTCTCACCCCAAGCAAAGTCCCTGTGAAATAGCAGGATCTCCATCTTGCTTAAGCCCCCGAGAAACTTAACCCTGATCTTTCAAGGGATTTTAGTGCTCAGCTCCTTTTCAGATCTTAAATTCCTGCTGAAATCAGCATGAATCAGGCATCTTGTCAGGAATCAGGGGACTAAACACTTCCAGGATTTGGGTTTAAACGGCACATCCAAGGTCACACAGGAGGAACTGGCAGCAGAGAGGGGAGCAGAATCCATGTCTCTGAAGCCCACTGAATCAACCTCCCTCCATCAGCTTTAAGATCCCAACAGCCCATGGAGCCTCCCTTGAGTGTTTTCTAATCCACTTTCATATGCACCAATACAAACACTCATCCGTATGTATATCTAATGTATTTATTTATTGCATGCAAGAATGGATGAGCTGTAGAGTTTTAGAAGAATATCATCTTATCAGTGATGCCATATGTCACACAGGTGAACCTCAAGGGGTTTACGATGTTACCAAAACCVCAAAATAGAATTAATTTTAAGCCATTCACTGAATCTCATTTTCTGTGCCACATAATATATGAGTACAGCAAAGGTGTCAAATATATTTTAAATTACTTTATATAAGCATTAGTGCAACAACTGCATTTGGAAAGTATCACACCTACTTAAAAAGTTTCTGGGAAATGTAAAACAAAGTCATTGTTAAGGTCAGTGTTTTAGCAGAGGTCACTTGAACTACAATTCCCAATATGCACATGGAGTTGACATGTCTGGCTTTTAAAACAAAATCACAATTCATCATCTGAACGTCAGATCTGTGGCTTATGAGTTCCTGGTGTCTGAATGATTATGACACTTATAAAGTATATTTTATTATTACAGCCCACTCATTGCCACTCTCCATATGTGAAGTGATGGATATTTTAAATGTAATTCTACTTATTTATATTTATATCTTACTAGTGACAGGTAAAAAGCATCAACAAATCACTGCAATTTTTAACTAGTCAGAGACAAGATTTATTTTTAGTGTAGTTAGCATGCACACTGTGGTTATTAGGAAGAATGATTCCCACTCGGAGAATCATTGTTTAGTCATGTTTAATTAAAATAAACAATAATAAAAAAAAAGGCAACCTCAAAACATTCAGATATGTCACAAAAAGGTAAAAGAGACAACGGTAGAGACAGATAATCAAATTTGTTGTGCAAAAAGGGGTCAGACTGTGCTCACCTCTCTGCCTTGCCTGCTGCAAAGGCTGCTCTGATGTGGTGATGTCCAGCCAAGAGCTGCAACAATTTCCAGTGCTGGAAGTGACCACCAAAAATTAAGAGGAGAAAACTGTCTTTAACAAGAAGAGGTGGGATTGCCTGCTACAAACTGCTTCTTCAGATTGCTGCCTTTTCCAGCATCTGGACAACACGCCGGACAAAAAGCTGGGGCTGTTCAGCGTGGAGATGAGATGGCTCTGGGCAGACCTTGTTGTGGCCTTCCAGCACCCAAAAAAAAGCAACAAAAAGAGGGAGRGTGACTTTTTACACAGAAGGRGTATGGTTTTAAGCTAAKAAGGACAGATTTATAATAGATGTTAGGAAGTTTTTTACTCAGAGGGTGGTGAGACGCTGGAAATGTGTTGCCCAGAGAAGTCGTGGATGCACCATYGCTGGCARAGGGGCTGGAAACAGAWGATCTTTCAAGTCCTTTCCAAACCCAACTTCCTCTGTGATTCCATGAAAATGGGGGTGCTGTGGTTCTGSAGCTCTTCTCCTTCCAGGTCTAAAAGCCACAGCTCAACACTCAAATGCAAACAGTGATGAGGATGCTTCCTCGTCCTCATTTCAAAAATCCTTTTTTCACCCAAGTTTTGCAGCTGCTCCTGCTCACAGCTCGGTGCATTCCTCACAGAAAGAACAGTGCTGGACCTGCACTGGAGGGTGGGATCAGGGCCAGATGGGAATGCTGTGCCATGGGACAGCACAGCTCTAGGAATGCTGACAGATCGTTGGCTATGCAACTGCAGGACTCTCACAAGAAAATTGGGAAAAAGTAAAATTTCTTCTCCCGAGAAAATTGGTTCTTTGCTCCATGGCAAGTCCAAAAAGTACATGAGCAGAATGGCTCACGTTAGACTCTTCATAGGGAAATTTTGTAGATTAACAGAAAACTTGGAGGCTTATCTCTTCTTCATTCCACTTGACTCCAGCAAGTCACCACATGCTCTGGTGCAAACTACTGAAACCCTCACTTAGCAYGTGTGTAAAATGAATATAACTGTAATTAATGACCTCCAGGGTCTCTGCTAAAACCATTTAGCATTTGTCAGGCACTTTGTGGGCTTTTGGGTCAAAAACAATAAGTGCGAATAGCATTAGAAAGAGTTTTATCCCCAAGTTATAATAATACATAATAGCAGGATCTTCGAGTTGCAAATAAAATCAGATTGCAGGAATGTGTAACAYAGAAAATGTGACTTGACACATCACACATGCAATAGGCTTCGGGATGTGTAACATSTTGGTGTTTTCTGGACCGGGGCTTTTACACCTGATGGTGCATAGGTAACTTTGTGTTGTTGTTAASAGATGGGAAACAAGTGTGAAAGCACCTCTCTGACAATGGCTGGCTGCTCTGAGGTATGAGTTACCTTGAGCTCATTCACTGATGTAACCTGAAGGACAAAGGGGTTGCTGGTAGCTCGTTCTGTAAAACTGTCTGAGCTGGGAAGGCTCGTGAGTCACACTCCAGAGCATCTGCAAGGAAAAAAAAAAAAACATTACATTTTCCAGGCCACCAAAACTCCTGCTCCAAGTGGGAAACTCACACATGCTCTATCCATTCCCTCCCCCACACTCCCTGTCTCAACTCCTATGGGATAGGGAGTTTATTAGTTAATACTTGAGCTTAAATCTTCGTCTGAGGAAGTGATGAGCATCTAAGCCTCTCCTCCCTTCTTGCTCAGAGATGAAAGTTTCTTCGCTGGCCTGTTCACTCCAACCTCCCCCTTCCTGGAAGAGATGAATCCCTGCTGAAGAAATCTGAAACCTCTGGCCACCCAGCACATCCTTCAGAAATAAAAGCATCTTCTCTGAGAAAATGCATGCATGGTATGGAGCACAATGCAAGGCARGCTCTGCTTGCACGGAGCTGTAGGAAATGAAAGGTAAAAGCCAAAAAAGCCAAACGGAGTTGTGTTAAGATAACAACAGGACATTGTTTTGATCCCAGGAGATCCTGTGGTTTTTCTTTTTAATAGTGTCACTTAGAGTAACTTATAAGGRAGGCAGGGAAGGTGACACAATTTTATAACTCTGCAGGGGCTTCACACCATGGGACAAGATTCCTATTGTACTGAGGAGTATTGGAAAGAAAAGGGGGAAAAGAAAAAAAAAAAGAGCTTGCAAAGCAGATCTAAAATTACACCTATTCTCAAGGAAGATACAAATCTAGGCCAGAAGGATTGCTCATTACAATGAACTCCTAGGAACTTTTCTAGCAAATGCTTCACAGGTATTTATCAACCTAGCTGAGGGCAGGTGAGAGGGAGCAGGAAAAAAAATCAGCCTGCTTTCTCTCCACAAAACCCTCAGCCTAGTTTCCACAATGGATCATGGTTTGTTTTCTATTTCCCCTGTTCAAAATTTGTCAGAATCCCCCAGTTAATGGGAAGGGTATGGCAAGGACACGATAGAAAGACAGGAAATTTCAGATGTAACCAATTCTCACGACTTTCCCACACAAGATCGTGTTCGGGCAAACACAAAAACAACATTTTTAGCTAACAAGGGCAAAGTAAAAACAGCAGAGAGGGTTTGCAGGGGCTGTGTGTGCATTACACCCAGGGCTGGATCAGTCTCTCGAGGTGCAGCCCCTGTGCTCCTGCATTTCACATTGTTTACTACTCCATTTGTTTTTCACTTGAGCAGCTCCCTTTACTCATCTGCACCCCACATGGATGCAGGACACTCCTGAAGTTGTTTCTTTATTTCAGAAGCGCAAAATCATGAAGTCAAAGTGTTTTTACAGTTCTTCTTCCCTCTGACCTATCAATTGTAACAGAGGTGGGCACAATCCATAGAACAGCAAGCTCTGGATTACTTGAGGCAGCCACTGTGCCCCACACAGCTACAGAAAAGAGTTCCAGAGCTGGGCACTAACCAAATTGGTTGCAAATTCAATCCACAAAAGTTGGAACAAACCAAAGATGTTGCTGTCCCCTTACCAGAAAAAAAAAAAAAATCATAGACAGTTTAACCCAAAATAACAGAAATTAGGCAGATTCAAAGAGAGAAACAAAATCCAATCCAACAAAACTGTGCGGGCGTCTGTGATTTTGAAACTATAATGTAAATCTGTGACAATAATTACAGTGGGATGGCCCTAATGTCTCACCATTATTATTTTGAAGGTCTTCAAAGATCTTTATCTGAGCTAATTTCAGCTATTGGGTACAGAAGTTCTTTTATTCCCTTCCCACTCTGCGCCACACAATGCTCTTTTTGGTGTTTCCGTTCACACAGCGGGCACTGATCCCTGCTAGGAGAGGTGTCAAAACTTCTAATAAAATGACTGCTCACGCAGAAAGTCTCACAGCTGAAATTTTGGAGTCGTACAAACTCCCACACAAAGCAGGGCTGTCAGATCAGATTGCAAGGTGTCAGTTTACCCAATTCAAACCTGAGGTTCTGCGAAAAAAAATGCACAACAACCCCCCCCTACACACACACACACAAATGGAAAACGTCAATCAAAAGTAATTAATAGTTTTCCTTCCTCTTTTGCACTCCAAAGAATGCCACGAGACAATATTCTGCAAGCTCAAATGACTGATGAATAACATTCGCTAAAAAATCACACGCGTGCTAAAATATTCACAGGAGTTGTCAGTGGTACCTGAAGACTTTCAGGTACTCCAGACACACAAAAATCCCAAATTCCTCTGCAGTTTCTGTGCTGAMATGTGCTGTGCAATGTAAAGTTTGGGAGGTGACAGAAGGCATSGGTGCAGATGGGGAGGACAGATGTGGGGTTAAGCCAGATGTGAGGGAAAGAGCTTGGGGGCAGATTTGAGCCTTCAGCACCTCCCATTTACGTCAAGCAACTGTGAATGATCTCATTTCCCAAGTCATCTGGGGCAAAATATGGCTTTGTGTAGAGGAGCCAATACCTATGGGAGCTTTTTTAAGAAAATAAAGATCATATTGAGCTTAACTAAGACCTGAAGAGCTTTAAACCGAGCTCCTTCAAGCTCAAAGACCAAGTTCTCATTTTTCCAGCAATATTTGGATAAAAGGGCAGTAGTGCAGGTTGCTGGCTCTTCAGCTTGACACTAGACAGTGCACCAAGTGCTGGAGGGATAGTTTGTATTTTATTTTCAGTATTTAGTTTATGCTTTATTTTCAGTATTTAGGTATGGATTTACTCACACACAGATTTACCCAGAGGATAGAGAGGGATTAACATGGTTGTAGCCCCATACTCTTTTCTCCCCATTATCCCATTAAATTTTGTGCCACTATCCATATCCCACATCTCAGCTCTGCATCTCTCCTCTCCTCTTTCCTCAGCACAGCCATGAATCCGCTGGACCCAGTCCATGGAGATAGAAATACATTAGTGGACAAACTATGAATATAGAAAAGAAAAAATCCTCCCATTTCCCTCACATTCCTTGTGATTCTGGAAAGGACCCTYCCTGCTCTGGTGCACCTTTCTCTCCCCTAACCAGGGATTTTAGGGGAACAYCCCTGGCTGTCGAAGTTGGCTCTCCCAGCTGCACATCACCCTCAMGTGTGAGTTCTCCTGAACTCCCTTCTGCTCAAACTGATCTGATTTAGCCAAGAGAACTATTAAAACTGTTTTGCAATTTTTGCTTGCCRTTTCCCATTCAGTTCCCTGCGTAAAGGCATGATCCTGCAAAGATTTATGTTTAAGCATTACTTACCCGAGTAATCTYCTTAAAAGTCAATTGAATGGCAAAGAGGGGTTTCTCAACACAACCTGCTGGAGCCCTTTTGCATGATTATGGGCACTAAATGCCTCTGCATCATTCCCTTTCAACCACATAACACCTGTGCTGTTTTATGGACAGATGCCATATGTATGTTTTGGATTTTTCCCAAACTTTATTTTTTTTTTTCCTCCACAAGTTTTAACCKACAGACTGTAATACTCTTGATACATCCTTAATCTGTTCTGAATGGTGAGCAGTGTGGGGTACAGGTAGCTCCTCCCAGCCTCCTTGCAGGCAATCCTAGTGGCAAGAGGACCTCTAGTATGGATATCTTTTAAAGCCCCAGGTCTGTAAGTTGTTGCTGCTGTTGTAACCCCATAAAGCTCTTTCCTTTTGTTCTCTTCTTGAGGCTGGTTCCTAGTACCCTTCAGACATTTTATTGATCTTTCTCCCCCTCTAGCTCATACATGCTAATTGTACCTCTGTAGCAAAACAATCTTATTATCATGTTAATTAGTGGGAGGGTTGTTGAGGGTTTCCAGTTCATTACCTGCTAATTTCAAGATAAATGAATCCACAGGTTACTAAGTAAATAAGGTCACCTATCAAGTACTTGTAAACGTGTTTGTAAACAAGGAGGGGAGATGGGGAGCCAGAGAAAGGGAAGTGTGTTCAGCKTGGATGGTGGGAAGCAGCTTTGGACACGGATTTGGCATCCCATGCTGGGGTGACTCCATTTCCCTTGAACTCATTTGTAATGGAAAGCGAATGTTTGCTGTCCACCTGGTTCCCCAGTGGGACGTTTCCTCCTGCAACTACTTTGTGAGCTCAAAGGGCTCTTTGTGAGCAGATTACTCACTCGGAGGTTGGGTTGATTGTTGCTGCCTTTTGTGGTGAGAGCCAGGAGTGAGGACATGCACTAGGAAACGCAGCACCAAAGGGGGAAGAAAAAAAAATAAAAGCATGGTAGTGTGAGTCACAGAAACCTCCCCTGCACATGGCTCGGGGTTATTCATATTGCCTTTGCACACAGGGCACCGGCACAAAGGAATTCAGTGGCAGAGGGGAAATAAACAGTCGGATCCTCTGCTGGGGTAAAGCGACTTTGTGCGGCTTTGAAATCTGCGCCTYTCCACCACACCCCAAATCTCCGGGAAAATTACTCTCTGAGAGGGGCGAGTGGATGAAAGGGCCATGTAGAAAGGCATATCTGAAGTTTAGGGGTTGCAGAGGTAATGTATCAGGGGTCAAAATGGAAAGTGATACCCAGCAGGGTCTCCCGGGATCTGTCCTCGGACCGTGCTCCTTAAAGTCAGTGAAATAAAGAATATGAACTGTTCAGAGCACACAGGGCTGRGGAGGGCAGAAAGCTCCTGAGAAGGAGAGAAATTCAAAGAGCTATTGATAAATTGGGGGTGGAAATCATTTGCCAGTGTGACAACTAGGCAATCTCAGAGTCCAGGGCTGAGGAGGAATAAGGTGCACAGATAGAGAGTGAGCCAAGGAAAGTGGGGATTCCTCGTTAAAGGATGTGAGGAGTGGAGCAGATCCCAGGTTAAAGAGAAGGGAACAGTGCTAGGATGCTGTGGACAGAGGAAAAGTGACATTAGCACGCAGAAGTTGGAGTTTTGACTGCCAGGCTCCTGGGTGACCTCCAGGTGCAGAGGGGGAGCAGAGCTCCAGCCTGTGAAACAAATAAACACAAATGTTTTAATGGCTTTTTGAGGGATCCTGCAGATCCTGAGATCCCAGTCAAAACCATCTCAAGTCCTTCCTATTTTTCATGTAGGTGAGAGTTCACCAGAGAACCCCTTTTTCTGGCTGTGCTGATCCTGGATTCAGCTTTCTATTTAACCCAAGTCTGAGTTTGTTTCAGAGCCTTGCAGTGGTTCACAAAACCTCCAGGAATGGTCCAGTGGGTCAGACCTGAGGGAACAGGAGAGCTGGGAAAATTCCAGTGACTAATTCATCTACCCCATCCCACCTTTTTCTCCAAGGGAGATACCTGCAAACACTGTTTGTCAGACTTGATTCAAATTCCATTTAAGAGACACACTCGTGGTAAATTTCCTTTTCCCTAGCTGCTTTTAAAWATTTGTTATTTGTGCCAGGAGCTCTGCCATTTGAGTCACCTGATCTTCTTCCACCAGCTGGGTGAGCATACAGCAACTTGTATCATCAGCTTCCAAGGGCGAAYGATCATGAAAAACAAATTTAAAGTAGCTTTTTTTGCGAGCAGGCAAGATAGAAATAACCATATGAATGTTTGCTAAAAACAAGTGCAAAGGCACCACAAAAACAGTCCAGGCAAATTCATTTAGTCTTCTTTTTTTTTTTTTTTTCCTCCTCTCCATTTTATTTGGGGAGCTAAGGATTTTTCTGTTTTACACAAATTAGAAAGTGGAAATAGCTTTTTTTCTTCTTTGAGTAGTGGTTGATATCAAATGCCTGTGAAGCACAGCAAGCCCTTCTCTGAGCTCTTAATTGCTTGTGCATTTATTTGGATACCAGAAACTCATGGATTTTAACTTTCAAGAACAGAACTATGAGGAATATTCAGCATGATCTTATTATTCTAACTAGGCAGCTAAAATATATGCATGAAACATAATCAAARGGGCTTCTATATATGTGTTGATTTCATTTTCACCTGCTTCACACAGGAGCAGAACAGACTTTGAGAAAAGATGCCTTCTATGTGCATTTTTTTAGTGTGCTTGGGAATTTTGGGGTTGTTTTTCTGTGGTTAGCTGCATAATTAATCCAAAGTTTATTAACATAGGCTGAAATGTTTGTATCATCTGGTTTTGGCTTCCCTTTCAGAACACCTTTAAAGTTTCTGTGTAAAATGTAGATACTCCAGAGGCATCTGGTTTAGCAGTCCAACTAGCTTTCTGAAACACTGAATTCTCCCGTCTTCTTATTTTTAATTAAGATAATAAATTGGTCTTAAATTATCCCTGAAATCAGACCAGTGTTGATTACAATGGGTTTCATGCTGTGACAGCTCAAGATGATGTTATTTTTATTCCTTTTCAACGAGATCTTAATCTCTCCCTGCGTGTAAACAAATTGTCACAGTAACCTTGTTCTTTAATCTCCCAGCTGAAGACCTTTAAAGCATTGGGAGATAACAGATCTAACTGAGATTTCATCAGCTTTCAGGCTTTTACAGATATGCCGCATGCCTCTCCCACTGCTGCAGTCTTTAAATGTTGAAGGAGAGAAGTGCACATTACGCTCAAAAGCTCCCCTAAAACGTTTGAAAATAGTATCCGCCTAGCAACAYGCGATCCGGGGCTCAAATCCACCGAAAAAATTCGGATGCAGGCGCAGAAAGCCAAATTGCTACCTGTTGTAGCTGCTGCAGAACTTTCCCCTGCCTCCCTTGYATCACTCTGGCTTGCACCAGCCAACCTTGCTGAAAAATCAGTGCATTTTAATGCTCAGAAGAACCTTGTAGGTCAGCAAGGAGCACCAGCTTGCATTTCTTAATCTCCTCCCAGCAAAGGAAAACAATTTCAAGGGGCAGTTTGTGAAAAGAGGAGTGAAAAGACCAGAGGTAACTTGCTCATTTTTTTTTTTCCCCTCCCTCCACCTGCTTTGCAAATATGAACTAATTTATCTTCTAAAGCAACAGATACATAATTATACCCAGTCAGCTCTTACAAATGGGGTAAAAGAGGCACCAGGCAGCAAAGTTATTTGCTTAAGGCCCTGCAGACTGTCTCACAGGCAGTGAGCAATTGCCCACCCCGGGGAATCCAAATCTGCAGCCTCGCTGCTCTCCCCTGAGTGCTTCAGAACAAACTCCCAGGTTTAGCCCACCTCGACAATTCTAAGTTCCCAAAACTCTTCTTTCCACTGGCACATGGCTGGAAWAACACTGTCAGCTCCACCTGTGAGTACTTCTTTAAAAAATAATGTCAACAATCTGAACGTCAGGCCATTTCAGTGCATTCAGATGAGCATTTTTCATGTTTGAGGGCATGTAAGCATCATTATTCATAGTGGTAGGACTGGGAATACTCAATAGCATCCATAAACCTGGTGTGCATTTCCTTACAGGTGAACATTATTTGTGAGTAGACATATGGGTACATTTTCCAAACACTACACAGGAGCCACTGCACACACACAAAAAAAAAATCTGTTCCTGTTAAAATAGCTTTTGCCCAGGCATCTATTGATGTTTGGAAAATGTGCTCCATTTATTTACTGGCATGCCAGTTATTTGTCTATATAACAATGTTTTCTGTCAAGTCAAAAAATTTACTGTTCCTGTAGTTTAAATTCTTTCATTGAAAATTCAGCCAAAACTATTCTGACAGAAAGGCTTCTCCGAGAAAAAGAGAGATATCTGCATCGGGTTTGCAATAATCCTGTCCCAGATTTACTACTGACTTTCATTTGTTTTAATATGCTTCCACATCAAATTTAAAAGCACTTCATATATTGCAGAGGATTTTAAAGTTCTAACAGATATGTGTTAACAACATAGAAGTACCAAATAAATATATATACATAGATAGATTTATAATGTAAATTAGGTTTTATTTATTAACATTAGAGTCAACTGAGAACTATTTCTTTACTTCAGGATGTTTGGCTTCCTGAGAAATCTGAGTAAATACGCAGCTTTCCAAAGGACAACAGGAAAAACTTAGGTAAAGAATCTTAAGCTGATGAGGCATTTTAGACCTAAAAATTCCTCATTGGGAATAASAAAACAAGTCAACAGTGATAGCAAAAAATAATCAAGTTTCTCCATATAAAATTATTCTCCAAATGTCTCTCAGGCTTGTCAAACTAAAGACAAAGAGGAGAAAAAGCCACAGAAAAATTACCCTGAGGATAAAAAAGTTGCACTCAATACATTTGAGACACCTAATTTTTCTTCAGAATTATTTATTTTATTCTGAAATTCCTTCAACTTTACTTTTATCAGCTTCTGCARTTGAAAATGTAGGTAAATGGATATAACCACCTCAGGAATGCTTCCATGGAATCACTTACATGTGGTTTTCTRAAAGTATTTTAAGTGGACAATAGAAAATATTTACTTACTCATTTATTTGACAGGAAGCTGATAAAGTGGGCACATGCAAAGTGGATTTYGGGCATATTTACTAACGAAGTCTGAAAGTAAGCAAGCACTAAGCATTGATTGCAACAGGAGGAGGGGAAATCATTACTCCTTATTTTTATATTTCACAATTTCAGTAGGTTTTTTAAAAAAAATAGAAAACAAACCCACAAACCCACAACCTTTGCCRTGGCTGAGAGAGGTGTTGCTCTCAAGAGATGAGAGGAGGGACAACCAAAAGCAAAGCCAGCTCCATGTGCAGCCAGGGCAGGAGTCTGGCCTTGGGCAGCTCTGAGAGAAGATTATCAAGTTGTCCCAAAGCAGCAGAGCAAACTACACCTCCCTCTAATTCCCTCCTGTCCCAGGAAAATATAGAAGAGCACTTGGGATATTTGTGTTATCACATGAGTTTGCCTCCTCACTCCTTGCTACATCCACAGGTTGCAGTGCCAGATGACAAAAATACAGCTTTCCCCTCTCCTCTGAAAGCATCTCCCATCCTTTTTCCTTTTTATCTTTCCAGAAAGAAGACCTCCCTGGTAAAACATCATTAAAAATGGGCAGTGGTTTTAACAGCTAAAGGGAAGGTTTTAAATGTAAATAACAGTGAGAATCTCTGTTTCAGTTTCTGCAGCTGCAGTTCAAGTCTATATACTCAGCACCAACTATTTCTTATCCTAGCAGGGGCTAGCAAAATACCACAGCCTGAACTGAGCATAACTTGTCYTGCAACTTCTTTAAGAGTGAAGATCAATTTTCTCCCTGAGCAACAGACTAATTCATCAGCAGAGACTAAGATGTGGCAAGAACAAATAGCAGAGAGCAGAGAGGAGAAACTGAGAGAAAGRAAGGCAAGAGACTGGAGGGGAAAATGAAGACAAAGTCATTTTCTAACTAACGTGACTCGATGGAGCCCCCAGTTTTGTGTCCCCAGAAAGGGACGGGGCTACACCTCTGTGCAGCTCCCTRTTAGATTTGTACAACATAAACCCCAGAGGTGAAGTCCCTACCCGAGAATGGCTGCAGTGCCAGGAATTGGGATCTGTCCTTCACTAAACCCTTGGCACTGCTTTGCCTTCCTCCTATAAACACATCCTTCCCTCTCATCAGTGTGTTTTGAGCCTCCTGAAACGAGGAGAGCCRGATATCTCCATCCACCGTGCTGAACTGACTTTCCCCATGGTGCTGCCAGCACAATTTTAAAGCAGATAGTGTAGATGATTACTTAAGTGAATTTACACATGATGGCAAATAACTATGCTTAATAAAACTGAGAGAGCCTTAATGATTTCATTTTGGTGATTTAATTTATAAAAGAAAAGCTTAATCATTTAATGGCATCATTAAGAAAACACCACAGGAAGTTTAGAAATAAAGAATCAACCGTATCTCCTGAGAAATGAGTTTTCTTCTACATTCCGCTCATGACAAAATAAAACGGAAAGCTTACAGCTTCCTAAATAATTGCACTTGAAATGTAAGCAATCCCTAAAGAATCCGTTCAGCCTCATCTTCTGCAGCACAGAAGAACTGCATTTCTGTTCACCACAGTGTGAAAGAGGCTTCACAACTAAAAGGCACCATCGGTGATGGGATTGCGTGTATTTTTTTTTTTTTTTGTTAAAGACTGCCTTGTGAACAAAATGCAATTAAAAAGAAATGTTTGTGTCAAAAGCAGTAGTTTGAAATAAAACCATAGTCTGCCACCCCATTTGACAATGGAAGCATCCCTCACCAGCACTGTGTGTGTCAGTGCACACATGTGCACACACAAGTATTCCCGAAATCTCTCCAAGGACTGGATTAACCAAGAGTTTGTGTTGGGGTAATGGAAAATATGACCTCATTAGCACCAGGTTTGTCATTTGCTCCATAATACAAAAGTAAATTACAATGTATTAATGCAGTTAGTGTTGTTTTTAACGTACACTGGGATACAATAAAAGTTTTTATTGGGGAAGTGTGATGGCATGTTTTCACTATGGCATTAGCACTGGTCTTCTGATAGGGCAGCCAGTCATATTACCCAGTGGAACACTCCTATAATGATGTAGTAAAATTTGACTCTGATATAGTAAAATCTGTTTATGGTAAAGCTGCTTTTTCACACAATTTGGCTGGAGCAGGGAGTAGAGGGGATGGAGCTAAAAGAATTATTTTTTTATCTATGTTTTCATAGAAAGTGCTCCAAACCAAACAAACAGATATTCCTAGGCTTCAGGCCTGTCCAAAGGAATTGCCATGCCATGCTCTTTGTTCTCCTTTGCCCAGCTCCTTCTCTTCTTCATTCATCCATAGGTTTGTGATCCAGCAGCTGCCATAAATTAGTGCCCACGTCTTGATGAAGGAGCCTAAACAGGAGCATTGAAATTTAACACACTTTTAATAGGCTTGTCGTGGAGTTTTGCAGGTACAACCCAGCCCATGTAAAACAACCTCAGGCACATTTGTGGCTTTGGAAGGTGMTGGTGGAGAGCAGGGGTGGGGTGGGATCCCGTCCCTGCTGAGTACAGAGCTTGTTTGTGTGTGCAACCTGCACCCTCCTGCCCCTGCTCCTTTATTGTRTTCCCAACAACAGGTTTGTGCTCCTAATGAAGGTTTGCAGGTGCTACGTTCAAGCTGTGATTTTTCCCTTTCATTCCTGACTGGACAAAGAGAGTTTCATGCATTTAAGCTCATTTTCATTAKGTTTAATGAAACCTAACCATAGCTAGCAATGGCCAGCTCATTGTCATGCCCCAACCAGACTGCAAATAACATCAGWCTGGTTAATTTTTGTCTGTCCAGATCCCCACCCCAACAAACCATGGCCCATAGTTCCTTGGTTTCCAAACTCGTGTTSCTGAACTTGTTTCAAAACCGAGGCTGAGCTTGGGTTTCTCTGGCTGTAGCTCAGCACAGGCTGAGCCTGGGGTAAGGTGCCACCCTGCACCGTGACTGATGGATGCTGTGCCTTCAGAACCCAAGAAAAGTGGGGCTCACTGCAGCATCAGTGGTCACAGTTCCCATCCTTCCCTGGAAAAACAGCAGGGGATTGAAGGCAGCAGCCCAGTTCCCATTCATCACCTCTCTGCTCCTTCTCCTTACCCCACCCTCAATGAGACCCAACATTTCATTTGTGGGGAAACTCACCTGGATTTTGTTTCTGAGGTGCCTTGAACCAACATTTCATTTGTGGGGAAGCTCACCTGGATTTTGCTTTTGTTTCTGAGGTGCCTTGAACCAGGTTGAGTATCCCTTAGGAAGAATAGATGGAAATAAGATCTGGAAAGGAATATTTGCTAGGACAGAGCTGTGAGAGGCATTCATTAAAACAAAAACAAAAAGATATCCATAAAGGGCTGAATCAGGCTTTGTAATGAATGGGCCCAACTAGCCTGTKCCTGTGGCTCTCTTGCTAGACTAGYGACAGTAGTTGAAAGTTATTTATTTGTTTGTAATATACTTTTCCACCGAAACACTTTAGTAATAAAGAGACATGAGGGGAGACACATTAGAAAGTGTGCCATACATCAAAATGAAAAGTACCACATAAGCTACATGATAAACGTAGGATAAAATGTACTTTGTTTTCCACAAGACAAAGCAATAAGGAAAATGCTGTGTCTGGAGTAATTCTGAGCTGGGAACTTCTGCTGGTTATTTATTTTTATTAAGCAARTATACAACCCTGTAAATGTACCTGGTGCTAACTAAACAAGAACAGCACACGGTCCCGGGTCTGAGAAGTTCACAGCCCATAATGGAGAAGACACGACAAAAGCCAACAATTCAGGGAAAGCACTGAGGTATTTTCAGTGAAAACAAGCAGAATTTATAAAGGAAGAAAATAATACAGCTCTTGAAACTGCACATAATCATTAACAGGTATAAACATATCTCCTCTCCTTTCCATTTATTGATTTATTCCCCGGTGGCATATTGTCTAAATCCTGCACGGCGAGTCCCGAGGCAAGGACAGCCTTTGTGTTATTTGTACAGTGCTTAGCACCGCTGGGCCCCGATCTTTCACGGGGTCTTTTCTATTTCTTTTTCCAGCACAGATAATATAATGAGCAGATCTGAAGACGAGAGTGAGGGAAGAAAAGCATCTGCAAGACAAGAGTCAACAGAATCCGTGAGTGACACCAGGGGATTCTGATTGTGAAGTAAGAGGGGAGGAGCAGAGAGCTAAAGCTGGGGCAGAGACACTGGTTACCTGCTTTTCTTACTTATTTACTTAAGAGCTCTTTCAGTTTTACTTGAAAATGCACAAGGAGACAAGGGGGAAAAAAAAAGTTATTTTGACTTACAAAAGCGTGGAAAGGTCATTAGGAAGACTTGAGAACCAATAAAGCTCTTTAAATCCTTCCTACTTGTAATGCATAGAGCAAAGCTTACAGGAAAGCTGCAGCTAAGAAAATTACAAATGGTAATGCTATTATTTGGCATATAGTTGCCAAAGGCATTCAATATAAAGATTTTACAGAGGTGTCAACTGATATATAGCAAACACACAAACAGTCTCCAGCTCTGTAACATATGCAAGGAGAGCTGAGACTAAATATTAAGCATATGAATTATATATTCTTGCAATGCGAGGCTGAGAAAATGCTTGCTGTGCACCACAGTTAAAATGAGCAATAAATACCAGGGTTAATGCTGGCAATGTCTTGTTGGGGAAGGTTTCTCTAAGCCCCCCTCTCCCAAGTTTGGGTTTCAAACCATTTTCTGCTGTGTTGGATAATGAAGTGATTAGACTGCTCCTTTCCGAGACTGTTACATATTTAAAACAGGTTCCACCGCTGCCTCATTTTAAACATCAGAACCTGTTTTGGGCGCCAGAAATGTGAAACATGAACATCAATAGCTTTCTCCTGCCAAGATAAGAGCTTGCTGCAGAGGCCAAACATATGTCTCTCCTTCTTTCCCTGAGGAGGTTTCTGGATAAGCAAGAGGTGTGTGTCGGTACCTGAGCTGCTTAAAATGACTCAGAAGACACATATGTGCCTTTTGTAAACTTCCCTTTGCTCTTTCTCCGTGGGACAGTGAGAGGTTTCCGTCTCAAAGTTGTTGCCATCTGGGTTTGAAAGGCTGGGTCTGTCTGAGAGCGGCCTCCCCAGTGAAAGTGGCTTTAATTGCCAGGCTCTGACCCCCTTGGTTGGGGCAAGACCCCCACCCTGCTTTGCTTCCTTGGGAAGGGTCATCCCAAGGCTCCCACTTTGAAAGGAATCAGCAGGACTGCTGTGACAAAACACACCACTGGTACCTGCCTTGGCACCAGCAAAATCCAGGTGAGGCAGCAAATGTGCAGCTCTGCTGTGTCCCAAACAAAGGYTCTCACATAAAATCAGGATCTTGCTTGGCACAGCAGCCGAGGCAAAGCCTTTGCCACCTCGGCGGTGCCCGCACAACCACGGCGCGCGAGCGGGACAAGGCGCGGCTTTGTGCTCCACAACCTTGCCCAAAAGGCAAATTAGTTCTCGCAGCTCAGGTTTAATGGACAAAAAAAAAATGCTCGTAGTAACCAGACTCCTGCCTTCCTCAAACAAGGTGGGGTAGTGTCAGGGCAAACTCAGCTGGGGACCTGGAGAAAGATTTTCCTCGTGTTTTGCTCTGCTTGACCGACTCTGTGCAGATCTGAGCTGCCCTGGCTGCCTTCCCTGCTGTCTCTGCAGAGAGCAGAGACACCTGAGACAGCCTCTGTGCCTCTGGACTGCCATGTGTGCCCTCCCACGGTGACTGCCACTGTGTTTCCCTCCTCTGGGGCGCAGAAAGCATCAATTTCATGTCGTGCCCTCACAAGACAAGAGTGACATAACTCCCCACCCCAGGCTGCTGGCTSCCAGCCCTGGGACACTATCTAGAGACAGAATTGCAGCCCTCAGCTGGTGTTTCCCAGCCAAGCCAGCAGCTGAGATTGCTCCTGATCCGTCCCAGTTTATCACAGAGTGTGGGGAGCTYTGCCCTTCCCTTCCCAGAGCCATCTCTGCCTTCTGGGCGCTCGCTCGTGCCTTTAAAGTGCAGCCCAAAAAGCCACAAGAAAATATGTCAAGAATTCCTGAGTGTAAAAAGCGTCAGCATTTAATTTTGACTTCTTCAAACACATGTCACCAAAATCAGCACTTCATCAGGCCACTCTTGTCGTGGGGGCTCACAGGGACTCACACCTGGGCCGAGCTATGATGGACACAGAGCYGCAGGGAGACTTCAGCATCACCATTTCTTTAATATTTAAAAAGCCTTGAGCGTGGTCTGGCCATGTGTGTACACCAAATCCTTCCCCAGGCACTAAAACACAGCCACCTTTAAAGTGGAAACAGCAGTAAAAGGCTGTAGAACCTGGAGAGGYGCAGCAAATGGCCCCCAAAATACAGCGAGTTTTGGACAGGGAAAATGATGGCTTCTTCGTGGGATTTTGGCTCTGGTGAAGAGCCAGGGCTCCTAAATCTTCAGAGTCAGCACCATCCAATTTTTAAGCAGTTAGGCAGTGACAAATAAATGCACCATTTAACTGCCTCTTATTGAAATTAATAGAAATGAATCAT
The DNA here is from genome assembly GCF_030028575.1 of Malurus melanocephalus. Taxonomy (NCBI): domain Eukaryota; kingdom Metazoa; phylum Chordata; class Aves; order Passeriformes; family Maluridae; genus Malurus; species Malurus melanocephalus. The sequence continues at coordinate 405,074 of NW_026623712.1, read as the reverse complement.
CCTGGCATTTTTGAAAAATCTTTCTGAAGCAGCTTAGGTGCCTAAATATCTTCAGCAGCATAGACCTAAGCAACTTTTCAAGTACTAGTTAGCTTCTGCTTCCTAATGTGTCTCACAGCACTAAATCACACAGAACAAATGGGGTTTTTAATGAATGRGAGAGGATGGGGCTTCAGCTGCCAAATTCCTCTTAGCCTTGAGCAAAGAGTGGCAGTAGCTGTGAAGCTGGCCCACCCTCAGCCAGCTGAAAGTTGGGAAAAAATGTTGCACCCTAATTCTCCCAGCCTGCTGGTAGCACTTACATCAGTTCTATTGCAGTGCTGTTCTTGTTGCTCTTAATTCATGAGATTTCCTGATGCTTTTTCTCTTTTTTTTTTTTTCCTGGGATCCTGAGCACACAACAACCCCAGCTGCTTCTGAGGGAGGTGGCACCGATGTCTGTTCTGTAGCATACAGCAAACCACAGTCTGGCCCCTAAAACCCTGCCAAACTAGGTCCTCCTTCACACAGGCCTCCTCACATTTATCTCTTAAGCTCCTGATGAATTTGAAATAGCCTCCAAAAATCCAGGGTGCTGCAAACAGACATTGGTGGGAGATGGAAAAGTGCTGCTGGAGCGAGGAGGAGCAGCCAAATCGCTGCTGTGGTCCTAAGTTTGTTCTCAGTCAAAGGCTTTAGTCCATTGGAGTTGCTGTGAGAAGAGCAGTGAAGGCATTTGGGAATGCTTTGCATCCTTTTGTGTTTGATTCTGGATGGTTTGGGAGGCACAGCACATTCAGATCCCAATGTCATTGTTTAAGGGGTTTTTTGTTTTCATTCCTCTCCTCCCTACACTGAAAATTAAATTTGGCACACAGGAACCAGTCAGTGATGACTCTTCAGGGACAGATTTTTATTGCATTTAGGAGACATTTGAAATAGTTTTTGACATTATTTTATTCTAGGAATTATAACTGAGACCCCCCAAGGGATGGAGACATGCAAAGCCCACAGCAAAGCAGTGGGAGATGCTGATTGCCCAAGGCTCCTTTGAAATCCCAGATTATGCTATGGATATAGTCACTGAATTGAAAGTGATCCCTTTGCCACAATTTAACCAGTTTCTGCCTTCCAGATGAGGCATGGGAACCACTGCCATGGTCTGAGCAAGTCAATCAGCTCCCAGTTCGTGGTGCCTCAAGAACACGCAGGGATTGCTGTGGCTCTGTCCTTGGAGGATGCTGGTGGAGCAGAGTCCTTCAGTCAGTTCAGCCAGGTGTCTGTGTCCCAAGGGAAGGACACATTTGTCCCAGACAGCACTGATAGGCTTCAGAAATGTGGTGGCCTCAGTGTCTGCTGCAGCTCCTCAGTGTGCAGCTCACGATGCTGAGAGAGAGAGAGGAGCAGGGAGGATGCACAAACCCGTGGGTGAAGGGCAGAAGGCAGTAATAGTGCTGGGTACAATGAAGAACAGGTAAATAATCCATTTTCTACAACTGCTGGATGCCCAGAATTGTGATTCTTTACTAAATTTGAGGAAGAACCACTCCACAGTGGACATACAAATGTATTGTAGGATTGCTCCTTCAAACTCATTCCAGTTTTATTTTGGGGAGTGAAATCTTTGCTCATGGCTGCAACTCTGCCCATACAAAAAAAAAAAAAATTCATATGTAAAAAAATTTTTAAAACTGAAAGCATGAAATTATATCCTTTGAGAAACCTGCATTGTTTAATCTAACATTTGGAAAATCTAAACCAAACTCTCCATATTTTTGGACCAGAAACTTCAGCTTGCTACTTGAATTAAACTGGCCAGCTACATCTTTTCCTCAGCTCTGCATTCAGTTAATAATAGTAGTACTTTGAAGTTAGCCAATTCCTTTCCTCTAACAGTCTCACTGTGCTTTTGAAATGGATCTAGATGTTATTATTCCCATGTATTGGCTCAGAATAAACCATGAAAKAAATGATTTGCTGAAGGCTACAGAGTAAACTAGTGGCAGAGCCTTAGTTTTCCATGTCCTAGTCTGTTCCTGGAGGCCAATGAGACCCAGTTTTGGGGTCCTAAAATGCTATCTATTCCCTTAAGGTGTCATTTTAATGCCATTCACACTTCCTTTGTCACACAGACATTATGGAATTGAACTGGAGGCATCCTCATCTGATGGGGCCATGTGGTAGATGTGTGTCCCACCTCATGTGAGGTGCCACTGCTGTAGGACTGGGGAAAAAAAAAAAAAAAAAAAGAAAAAGAAAAAAAGAAACGAAAACCCACAGGAATTTTCCTGATCATCACAAAATTTAGCCAACAACTCACTCCCTGCCCCAAATCAAAATATCAGCCAGAAAAGAGGGCTGCAGAGAGCAGGGCTCTGAGCWGGATAAATTGTTGTGTTGGGCTGGAAGCTATAGATATGACACTTCTTACTAATACACCGGCCATCATTCACCGTGTTCATTATCACAACGGCTCTCGTGTTTTTTATTCATCAGCCAGAGCGAAATGACCGAGCCTCTTGATGCCTTTGYCTGCGAAACACCTTTGTCTGCTGTTTTTTGTATCACCTTTGCCATCGCAGCTATAACAAATCACCTTGTTAATGTTACAGAGCTTGTTCTGGTGGCCCAGGGTGATTCCGTGCAGGTTGGTGGGCCATGCTTGCACAACCATAACCCGCCGCGTTTTCGTGCAATTAGTATGCGGCAGAATCATCCTCGGATACTCKCAGACGCGCAAAAAAAAGATTAAATAAAACCCATTTAATGTCGTGAATCGTCCTGTGAGGAGTTAATGAGGTCTGGTAGGTTGCCAAAGTCCAGCACACAGAAAGCTCAGGCAGGCCAGGAGGGAGAAAGGGAGGAGTTGTGGGTTCAGCCAGATAGACCTTGAAGTGCAACAGCTGTGCCTTGTCTTTGAGGAGAGGATCAAGTAGAGAATATGAGATAGGCAAACGTTGGCTTAAACTTTCTTCTCTCTTTGATTGTCCTTGGACATCTGCCTCATCTCCTGTCAAGAATGTTTGGCAGCTGTGAGCCCAGAATAACAGTGCYGCTCAGCCAGGGCGCTATCGCAGCCGTCTAATACTTTAAGCCAACTACTCTGTGCTGTGTGCCTCGCCCGATCCTGAACTATGCTAATGCCTTGAGCTAACTGGGCTTTCTAACAGCCCGGGAAACACACAGAAGTGGGCTCCGCCGTTTATTTTCCTCACGTGCTAATTGGCTTTAATTGTTGGCCAATTGGATTTCAAGTTTAAAAAAAAGGGCGCCCCGGACAAAAGGAAAAGTGTTAACTCAAGACCGTGGGAGAGACGGGCCATTCTGTTCAGTTTCTAATGTAGCAGACTTTATGCAGATGCATAAGTCTCAGGGCAATGGCTGTCCTAGAAAGATTTCTCAAGCATAACCAATGTGGTTTCCTATAAAATATATGCTTCCATACAGGCTGAATATCATTAATGTTYGGCTGTTTCCTGGAGTGCAAATTCCCATCTTTCCCAACCAAGGTGTTTGTGCTCATTTTGCCTGGAAAAAAAGGTAGGTAAGAGGAATACKGGATTAATTTTTGATATTTAAACTGGTTTACATAGTGGCTTTAGAAGTGTTTTTGCAAAATCCATCCTTCATTTGTCTCCACAGTCATGGTAAAAGAGAAGGAAGAGGAGGTTCCATCCTCATGTACCTCAACACTTGCCCAACAGAAAAAACCCTTCTCTRAATAAAAGTGCCCTTGGGTTCTGCACCCATTTCTCCTCTGATCAACACATCACATCATAAGATTAATTCTCTGGGGACACCAGTTTTATGACCACRGCATTTCCATTTACTTCAGTGAGTTCACGGGAACAGAATTAGGCCATGTAAATACAGCTGTGAGATCAACCAGCCTAAATTATTTCCATGTCATCGTTAATGTACATGTGCTCCCGACATCCCTGCTAGGTAGGGTTGTGCTATTATCCATCTCTTCCTGAAGGCACAGAGGGGCAAATCCTCAGAGGTAGCTGGGATCATAAATACCTATGAAAATATGTGCTAGAGAGACTAAAGGCCAGCTTTTCAAAACTAAATTAATAGGATTTGGGCACTTAACCTGCTTAAGCACTTATAAGAACTTGCTGAAGAACTACTGAAAWCCTGATCAGAAGTGATTTGCCTAGGTCATATCAGCGGGTTTTTGCAGAGGAGGAATCCATGTCCTAAAAATCCTGATAGGAATTTAGTGCCATTAGCACCAAAACGAGCTCCCGAGCAAAAACATCAAACAAATCCTCATCATTATCAGTACATAAAACATCTARGAACAGGAAGGGATTATGGCATTGTGAGGACCTGCTGATCAGCAACCAGGTTTTCTGCCATCTTTTGTTTTTCTGGTTTTCTGGAGTGTATCCCTTACACAAAGCTCAGCTCAAACACTTTTATTTGCCCATCCAGAAGAAGGCAGAAGGATGCTGTCACAGAGGCAGAGGCTAGTTTTTAACTCTGCAGCATCCTTACTAGATGTCAATAAATCAGACTTCAGCTTTTCTCTTTGACATGATTCTTCAAATTGTTAGAGATCGTTCTGTAGTAAAAGCTCAGATTTTTTCCCATTACTTCTTGTTAATTAATACTAACCAGGCAGTGCAAAAATATGGTGTTTGGCTCTGAGAAGYAACTGGAGAATTCTCGCCAGGGAGGAATTTTAACAGAGGCTGGGATTATTGGAGATGGTCATGGTAGAATAACATATGATATTCCAATTTAAAGGTAGTCTTTGCAGGGCTATAGCTAATGACACTACATTTGTCAGATTGTCTAATTTAGATCTGTAAATTGAGGGTAATGCACATGCATCAAAAAATTAAGAAAAGCAACTTTTCTGTGGAGGATCCGTGCATTTTTTTTTGTGCAAGCTACACTTACCTAAGGATAGGTAATAAAGGTATTCAGGCACATTCTTCTTCTTATGAAAAACATAATGGGTTTTTTTTYCTATCCTTTGAATTCTGGGGTATTCAATATGTCCTCTCTATGCCTATATCCTGGAAGTCCRGGACTGCCTTTATTGAAGCAAATACAAGATTATTCTGGGGAACCCTTTGGTCTCAGTCCCTGGTGTTGATGTTCAATGTTCTGAAAAGTTCAGTAAATGTGTTTCCCACTCGGGTGTGTTTTATTCACTGACTCCAGATGGGATCAGAGCTGACTCTGCCAGACCCACACACAAAAATCTTCCAGTGGTAATTCCAGCTGAGATGAGAAATARAAGTGTTATAAATCTCCTGACTCATTGTCCTAACAGAAGCAGAGGTAATTTGGATAGCTTCAGACCGTGGGCTGCTTTATCCAAATCAACCTCGAGGTATGAATGTCTTGAGCTCTTCCCTTGTTAAAAAAAAAAATGGTTTTCAACAAGTAAAAAAAGGGATTTCAGATCTGTCCTATCTTCTTACCCTATGTAAACTGCTATAACAAAAGCAAARACAGAAGAACTATGCAGGGGAGTGACAAATTCACCAAATTCCTCTTTGTTAAAACGAATGCCTAGTGATAATATCATGCTCTTCTCCATGAAACACGATATTCTCTCCTGGTTTACAGAGCACCAGGGGGGAACATGCTTGGAAAAACTTCCAGCCACGGTGAATCTGACTTGWAGCATCTGTCTTTGGGGGCCAGACCTGAGATCAGCCTCCTTGGGAGTTCAGAGACACCACGGGATTAGCACGAAGGGGCTCCACTGGTTTCTTCATCTCCCCGTGCCAAACACTGAGCCAACRCTGCTGCCCCCGGAAATTATGCCCAAACTGAATSATCTGCTTTTTTTTTTYCAATGCTCCAAAAGCATCCCAGCACCCACAACACAAGGAAAAAGTGGTTGATAGCCTCCCTGGAGACAGGACTATCACAACCTGCTTCTCCTTACTACTTATTTTTTCTTGAGATTGTCCCAGTTTTGCTCCCCTTTTGTTCCACACCGCAAGAGACCCCTGAGGAAAGCTGGGCACTAGACACCTTCTGCAGCTACTCATCACATCCCTGGGCTTTGTCACCGGGGTTAACTGCAGTCCCCTGTTTCCCAGTGAAGTGCACTGCTTGCCAGGGCTCAGCAGCTCCTGGGGAGCCGCAAGTGGGTGCGAGTGGCAGATGCTAACAGCCMCCAGAGAGCTCAGATCTCCAGCCTCGCCTTTCCCTGACAAATCTCACCTTCCCCGCTGAACATTTCAGCTCCTTGCTTATCTCCCCATCACAGGGCCGGCCGCCCCTCCTCGCCCGGGCAGCGTCCTTCCAGGTGGATTATTTTCCACTCAAAGACTGATGCCTGCAACAGCAATCTTGAAAGTCTCCTGCTATCTGCTTCTCACTCTTCACAAGACAAGACAAGACCACCCAGAGATTCGCCTGGAGAAATATTACACCAGCCTGTGGGCCGGCGTGCCTGGAATTGGCCCGGGGAGCATATCGACACCGGTTACCCAGCTTAGGGAACACAAGGGGATTAATAACTTGGACAGTGCGCGGGATAAAACTGAACTCAGAAACAATTYCCCATCCAAACCCCATCAGAATTTTAATCTTTACAGACTTTTAGCTCCGTAGCCCAATAAATCCTTTCCATAGTGACTCATTGTTACCCTGATCTTCCTTATAAAACACACGGTGCAAGCAGTGTAACATTTTCCTTTCTTATTGCTCTCCTTTGTAAAACCATCTCTCCTTGAATCTCGCTGCCATTTGCCTGTTAGTCATGGGCTTCATTCCTGAATGAGCCACTTAAGAAATGTTACACTGATGTCAAATTGATACATGTCTTGTGAATACTTTATACTTTCTCTTTATTTAATGTGAAAGGACAGTGGTCGGTGCTGATCAAAAACTGGGGCCAAAATTTCAGCCAAAATGCAATTTTCCCATTAAAAAAAAAAATAAAACCTTTAGCACAAATTAGAATATAAGAGCTCAACCAAGGCCATAAATGTCACGTTTCAGATTTTTCTTTTCTTTTGACCCTCTTGAAAAAATTTAAATACCTCATAGAAGACATTATTTACATTTCTTGAGGAGCCCTCAGAACACATTTTCAAAATAACTCTSTTGCCACGTCTTGAAAGCCGCAACTGCAAATCATTGGGTTTTGCCTGTGAGCTGCAGCCTGGTAAAGTGTTTTCCCAGATATTTCAAATTTGGGAGTCCAGAGCATTCTACACAAGTTGTGAGCAGGAAGGGTGGCAACACCAGGGGAGAAGAACAAAACGAATATTGTTCTCTGAGCTAGTTGTCTATCTCAGGCTGCTCCCAACAGGAATAGCAACATCCACAGAGGGCTTCATGAAGCCCCTGTCTCCAGTACACAAGTTGCCTTTTCAGGATCAATGTGCCATTTATGGTGAGGTCACAGCAAGTGAATCCTAAATCCATTCAAGTTTCTAATATTTTAATGGAGTGAGAACATGAGGACATGGTTACAGATCCCCAGGAGCAATGCTGGGAGGACACTGAGGTCCTTGTTGAGTTGGTGCAGCAAGGTGTGCAGCCCTGAAGCACCGTGTCATTCCCCACAAGCTTCAAGCAGYCAGCTCACATTTTGAAATTCAGCCTTCAACACATAACAGAGCCCTTGACCACCCTCCTATAGAAAACAAAATCCTGCTTATTTTGGCAGATGTTCATTTTTTCCTTTCAAGCACACCATTCTGTCTTCTTTCTGGCTGTTTAGGGCCTTTTCCCTGAGTACAACGTTATTGTGGGTTTAGCCTGAGACGTGAGTCAATCCCTTCCTTTAAAGCAAACTGATTTCTTCACTTCTTTCCCTGTGATATCTATTTTGGAGGCTCTCAACTCCCTGGTGGGCCGGTGGGACATCCCRCAGCCTCTTTATGGCTGGTGGTCTGCAGGAGGGAATGGGATTACATCTCTCAGCAGCCAATGGTGCTGCCTGTAGGTTCAATAAACAGGCTTAAAAATAAAAAAAGACACACACACACACAGCATGTCCTTCTCACTCTGCTTTGCGTGGTGTGACTGAACCTGCAGCGCCAGTGGGAGCGAGTTCTATAGCGATAACGGTAACCATTGACTTTCCCTCTCCTGATTTCACCTCTTTYATTATGTTGGAGAGCTTTGTTCCAGACTAGGAGATTATGCAACGGGCCGAGGAGGAGATGTGACTTCAGTGAGATATAGCACACAAAAAAGTGTGACAAATTGCAATGACAGGGGCTCCGATGGTAGCTTGTGATGGAGTGAAATTAAATCCCTAACCCAACAATGCGGCATTATGCTATATTCTATAGGCACCCTTGTTGAGGGTAGATTGAGAGAAAAAGAGATGGGCAAAAAGAAAGATGCACACATACTTTCCTCATCCACGCTCCCAGCTAGCCCTTTCCCCCAGTGTTAGCTTGGGGGTAAACAAAAA